>NC_084758.1:35467425-35564925 GCF_033978785.1 Entelurus aequoreus | reverse complement strand
CACTGGAGAATAATACTTTTAGCCTTCATTTCAGTACTGTTATTGCACTGGAGAATAATACAATGTGTTGATCAACTTGACATGCATTTGCATCACTCAACTCTGCTAAGCAATGTGCTCTACATACAACACACAAAGATATGTTTCAAAGGGCCAATTTATTTTAGGCCAGGACAAATTGACAAAACTATTTTAAATAGCTGCAACATAACATACATAAGTAACAAACAGTATAATAACAACATAGCTGTAAAGCTGGCTTCACCCAAGGAAGGCACACATGACATACACAAAAGCCTAACCAGGCGTTTTTTTCTCTCAAGGAATTGTGAAATAAAATAATGTCTTCAGGAGATCAACACTGTACTGAAGCCCAGAACACACCAGGGGTCACCAACCTTTTTGAAAGCAAGAGCTACTTCTTGGGTACTGATTAATGTGAAGGGCTACCAGTTTGATACACACTTAAATAAATTGCCAGAAATAGCCAATTTGCTCAATTTACCTTTAACTCTATGTTATTATTAATAATTAATGATATTTATATTTGTGGAAACACTGATCATCTTAACTATTTCTCACAATAAAAATATATCGAAACAGATAAATATCAATATGCAACACTTTATTTTTATATTTTCTCTAAGTGCACATTTTTCAAATTGAACATTTTCAAATGATCACTTCTAAGACAGTCTTGTGAAATCACAATATCCCATTTTAACTAGCTAGCCACTAACATTTTTTAACAAATCATGAATTACTTTGCACCATAATAATTCATTTTACATAACTCATGTAAAATACAAAAGTCAACTCTCAAATTTTTAAATAAACCATGTCACACTTTGAACTGGACACCAAATCTGTTATCTGTTTCTTTGTCAGTTAGTGAAGACCAAGTCTTTAAAATATTTTCTTGGATTTTCAAATTCTATTTGAGTTTTGTCTCTCTTAGAATTAGAATTTAAAATGTCGAGCAAAGCGACACCAGCTTGCTAGTAAATAAATACAATTTAAAAAATAGAGGCAGCTCACTGGTAAGTGCTGCTATTTGAGCTATTTTTAGAACAGGCCAGCGGGCTACTCATCTGGTCCTTACGGGCTACCTGGTGCCCGCGGGCACCGCGTTTGTGACCCCTGCTCTACACGTTTCCCCAGTTTTAGTTTAGAGATAAGGAAAGATTGGCCTGGCCCACTAGCATCCCTCTTTATGTTTGTGAACTTTAGTCTATACCTTTAGAGTGATGTGATAATCAAACACTCTAGAAGTGTAGAATGAAAGAATATATAATAGAATTGACAGAGTGTGTGTACCTTCAGTGATGAATGATGAGCAGAGGCACAGTTTGGAGTGTTTTCTTTAGCTCGCTTTCCATGTTTATGTACTCACTGTCCAGCTACTTGGGAAATGTTTCTGTGCCATTTGACGCCCGGTAGCTTGCTAATTAGCTGCCTGAAAGCGGGTGACTCCACTGTAGAAATAGCCTGCATGTCTTCTAGCACATACGCTGCAATGGCTCTATCAATGTTGTCCTGGCTAGCAGTCCCTCCGTTAAAATCCTTAGGTGGGATTTTTCACTCACTCAGTTCCCATTTGGTTGCCATGGGTGCAAACTGGTTTCACCTGCCTCTGATTAGTGTTAGACACGCTCACCTAATTGCACTAATCAGAGAGCTACGTAGTCCCGTTGTTTGCCACACTCAGTCTGGCTTATTTCTGTGAAACAGACATTGGTGGAAACAACCTTTTTAGCTGTTATTGACTATGGAGATGTGTTGTACATGAATGCTACTGCTGGTTGTCTCCACAAGCTGGATAGTGCATACCACGGGGCACTGAGATTCATCACCGTTCTGCGCTCCCCTTACTCACCATTGCGTATTATACTCAATGGTTAACTGGACATCTTTATGTGCTCGACGCCTCAATCATTGGTATGTGTCCATCTACAAAACCATTCTGGGTATCACTCCATCTTATCTGTCTTGTCTTTTAACAAAGAAACAAGGAAGTCACAATCTTCGTTCAATGAATGTTCTGCAATTTGTCGTCCCCAAAGTAAGAACTGAACTGGGCAAGAAAGCATTTAGGTTTTCAGCAGCGAAGGCTTGGAATAACCTACAATCCAATATTCAACTTCAAACCCTTGTTACGTTGAATGAGTTTAAAGCTTCTGTGAAAGGACTGCAGTCTACCTTGTGTTATGTGAGTTTTAATGTTGTAAATGTGATGTTTTATGTATTTGTTTACTGTTTTTAATGTAACCTTGCTGCTGCCCTCTTGGCCAGGTCTCCCTTGGAAAAGAGATAATTGATCTCAATGGGATTTTACCTGGTTAAATAAAGGCTAAATAAATAAATACATTTATTTGTTTACAAGTTACGTTGTTTACCCTTTGGATCCCAGAGCTGAGATTTGCCCTATGCTTTTCTTGTTGGCTGTTCCGTTAGCTGCCCGTGCTATAGGCACACTTGCTTTGTTTGTTCCTGCTTGATTAATGGACATTAAATCATTGTCTTACCTGTACCTTGCCTCCGGAGTTTGCCGTCTGCATCCTGGGAGAACCATCCACGCAGTAAAGTGCCACCCCGTTGTAACAGTAGCAGCTCAGTCGCCGGAAGTTTGCGGACAAAATGACAATGGTACTCTCTTTCAATTTATAGTAATGCATTGTAAAACGATTACCACATTATGGGTAAAAAAAAACTGATAGCCTAATCACTATTTTAACGTAAAAACACAGTGGTACGATTTAAAAAAAAAAAAATAGGAGCTTAGACACCAGGATTTGACCATAAAGTTGACTGGGTTTTTTTTTACACCAAATTAGAGTAAATTGAAAAACAAAATTCTAGTAAAACTCACAAAGATACATTAATACAGGCATTATTAGACATATTGCATGTTTGGTTCAGGAGTTATGCTTGAATACATGTTTGATTGTTTTTTTTGGCATTATCTCAGGATTCTAAGAACATTACTGTCATATTCAATAAAAAAAACTAATTTTTGGGTTGGCAAACCTTACAAAAGCACATGTTTCTAGTAAAACTCAGATATGTTAATACAGGCATTATTAGACATATTGCATGTTTGGTTCAGGAGTTATGCTTTAATAAATGTTTTATTGTTTTTTTGACATTATCTCAGGATTCTAAGAACATTACTGTCATTAAGTAAAAAACACATTTTTATGTTAGCAAACCTGACAAAAGCACATGTTTCTTGTAAAACTCAGAGATACATCAATACAGGCATTATTAGACATATTGCATGTTTGGTTTAGGAGTTATGCTTGAATACATGTTTTATTTTGTTTTTTGCATTATCTCAGGATTCTAACAACATTACTGTCATATTCAATAAAAAAACAAATTTTTGTGTTTGCAAACCTTCCAAAAGCACATGTTTCTAGTAAAACTCACAAATATATATATTAATACAGGCATTATTAGACATATTGTATGTTTTAGGAGTGATGCTTGAAACCATTTTTGTATTGCTTTTTTCGCATTATCTCAGGATTCTAAGAACATTACTGTCATTAAGTAAAAAACACATTTTTATGTTTGCAAACCTTACAAAAGCACATGTTTCTAGTAAAACTCAGAGATGCGTTAATACAGGCATTATTAGACATATTGCATGTTTGGTTCAGGAGTTATGCTTTAATACATGTTTTATTGTTTTTTTGACATTATCTCAGGATTCTAAGAACATTACTGTCATATTCAATAAAAAAAACACATTTTTGTGTTTGCAAACCTTACAAAAGCACATGTTTCTAGTAAAACTCACAACCATATATTATTATTAGCCTTATTGTATGTTTGTTTTAGGAGCAGAGGTGGGACCAAGTCATTGCTTTGCAAGTCACAAGTAAGTCTCAAGTCTTTGCCCTCAAGTCTCGAGTCAAGTCCCGAGTCAAGACAGGCAAGTCCCGAGTCAAGTCCAAAGTCAAGACTGGAAAGTCTCAAGTCAAGTCACAAGTCCTGCATTTTGAGTTTCGAGTCCTTTCAAGTCCTTTTGACCACAGACTAATATTTTTACACAGATTGTGTATGCTTTTAAACCGCTGTATTTATTTATTAAAACAAGTGCATTTGAAATAGCAGGAAAGAAAATAGTACTGACATTGCAATTCATAATAGCACTATTAACCAGTCATTTTAATAGTTTAAACAATTTTAAACATTTAACTCATTCCTTTACAGAATAAACACATTTGCAAAAACAAGTGCAACTGTACTTATTTGTACAAAAGTGTTAATATTGTATTTCCATGGCATATTGCATTGTAACTAGTTCCACAGCAGTTTCTATTCTGTTCTTACCTTATCTCATTGATCTCATCTCA
The DNA here is from genome assembly GCF_033978785.1 of Entelurus aequoreus. Taxonomy (NCBI): domain Eukaryota; kingdom Metazoa; phylum Chordata; class Actinopteri; order Syngnathiformes; family Syngnathidae; genus Entelurus; species Entelurus aequoreus. The sequence continues at coordinate 35,560,564 of NC_084758.1, read as the reverse complement.
TACTGTATGTGTGTTGAAAAACATAACAAATACATGAACATAACAATGAACAGAGTTGTACTTTTTAGATGTCAGGGCCCTATGCAATATGTACACATATTCTTAATATAGTATATATTTTAACTGACCTTTATTTGACTATGTTTGTCTTTTTGTAGGTGGCTAAAATACGCGGTGCTGCTGACCGCCGTCTAACGTTATGTTACTGTGTGTGATACATTGACTAATGTAACGTTATCTATAGGTACCTCATGCAACCCTGCTTAAAAAATCACTTGACAAAAAGTATGAATAAGGTAGCAAACTGCAGTGGACGCAACATATTGCCGTGTTTGAAATGACGTTATAACCATAAACATCTTATAAGTAGACGCAATATTGGTTGCTGTGACGCGAGCAATTTGCATCTTGAAGTGGTGATGAGGAGCCGGCGAGCAGCCTAAACTGACAGTTGACAGGTAGAAAACAAAGATGCCGGGCTGGTGTTCAGCGTTTTCCTGCTCAAATGAGCGTACTGTTGAAAATAGGAATCGGGGGATTACTTTTCACAAGTAAGATTTAGCATTAATGTACTATTGGTTGTATTTTATGAAAATAACATTACCACAGAGTTGAGAAGGAGCAAAGATCTTCAATATTTGTATGTGAAAATCACAAATAAATCTTCTGGGGGAGGATGACGCCCCTACAGGGGTTTAGTTTACAAACTTTCTGCCCCACCTAAAACAAAATTCACCAGCCGCCATTGATTATAATGCATTCTCATTTTAGGCAAAATATAAGACAATACTTTCTTAACAGTATAATTGTAACCAGGAATAAGTCTTCAAGTAACAATATTCAAATACTACATTGTTGGGTAAAACAGAATTTGGTTTTATTCTGAATCCAGTGAAACAGATTGGTGGTTTTAGCTGATATAAAGACTTTCAGGTGTTTATATATGTTTAAGTATTTGGCAGACGCTTTTATCCAAAGCGACATACATAAAAAATACATATATAACAATCACTGTAAACATGATCATTTAAGGGAAGAATGTAATACAAAATATCAATACAAAGTGTCACGACAGAATAAACTCTCTGCTGCTGCCGCAACAGAGATACGGTCTATAAGATATATAGATATCTAATGTATTCATACATTGTTTATGTAGCATGTATATATAACGTAATCATATTGTTTCTTCAATTTAAAAATAGCTGACCGTTTTTTCCCCCCTTCTCTGGGATTATATTCCCAGTTTTAATCTCGGACGTCTGGTCACTTATAGCGTATACGAATATTATATTACTGTTAAACAAACTATGAATAATAAAACATGTGTCCGTTATCATAGCTACACGTATGACAAAAAAGCGCGTGAAAATGAGTGGTATTCAGTGAGGTAAAATGAATTAAATGCGTTGACAGTTCATTGCTCCTGCCAAATGAATTGCACTAGTGGAGCGGATCACCACTCCAAGATGGCGGCCCCGCGTCTCGTCTGCGCCAGTAAGCAGTAGCGCTCGATGCTGTGTACCCTTATAAGATGTCTATGGTTATGACGTTAGCAGTGAGTTTACAGCCTCACTGATTTAACTACACATCAAATAAAAGTCATGTTACTTAGCCAATAAACGTTATCTTACATTCAAAACTTACCCTTCTTTGTGCAACTTCAAATGTCGAACGAAGTTGGAAGTTGTTGCGTCTCCGTCTGTAATATTCCAACTGCGTGATTTGCATACGGCATTTCGTTGACCAAGTCGTAGTTTTTATATCCGAACGAAACCAACTTTGGTATAAATCTTTCTCACTGGCGCGTTGTTTGACAACTCTTGTTCATTGGTTGTCCTGCAATTTGATTGGCTGAATGCTGTGTGATGAAAACAATGTAGATCTAATTTGATTGGCTGTTGTACTGAGAGCACACACGCTGACACGCAGCACACACGCTGACACGCAGCACACACGCTGACACGCAGCACACACGCTGACACGCAGCACACACGCTGATAGACAGACAGACACGTACAAAATGAAAGCTACGGAGCGCTCCCAAATAACTTTTTAAGCTTTAGGTTTTGGGGAAAGTAGCAAGTCATGTCAAGTCAAAAGGCTCAAGTCCAAGTGAAGTCACAAGTCATTGATGTTAAAGTCTAAGTCGAGTTGCAAGTCTCTTTACATTTTGTCAAGTCGAGTCTAAAGTCATCAAATTCATGACTCGAGTCTGACTCGAGTCCAAGTCATGTGACTCGAGTCCACACCTCTGTTTAGGAGTGATGCTTGAAACCATTTTTGTATTGTTTTTTTCGTATTATCTCAGGATTCTAAGAATATTACTGTCATTAAGTAAAAAATATGTTTATGTTTGCAAACCTTACAAAAGCACATGTTTCTTGTAAAACTCGGAGATACGTTAATACAGGCATTATTAGACATATTGCATGTTTGGTTTAGGAGTTATGCTTGAATACATGTTTTATTGGGGTTTTTTTTTGCATTATCTCAGGATTCTAAGAACATTACTGTCATATTCAATAAAAAAACAACACATTTTTGGGTTAGCAAACCTTACAAAAGCACATATTCCTAGTAAAACTCAGAGATACGTTAATACAGGCATTATTAGACATATTGCATGTTTGGTTTAGGAGTTATGCTTGAATACATGTTTTATTGTGTTTTTTTGCATTATCTCAGGATTCTAAGAATATTACTGTCATATTCAATAAAAAAACACATTTTTGTGTTTGCAAACCTTACAAAAGCACATGTTTCTAGTAAAACTCACAAATATATATATATTAATACAGGCATTATTAGACATATTGTATGTTTTAGGAGTTATGCTTGAAACCATTTTTGTATTGCTTTTTTCGCATTATCTCAGGATTCTAAGAAAATTACTGTCATTAAGTAAAAAACAAATTTTTATGTTTGCAAACCTTACAAAAGCACATGTTTCTAGAAAAACTCAGAGATACATCAATACAGGCATTATTAGACACATTGCATGTTTGGTTCAGGAGTTATGCTTGAATACATGTTTTATTGTTGTTTTTTTGCATTATATCAGGATTCTAAGAACATTACTGTCATATTCAATAAAAAAACTAATTTTTGTGTTTGCAAAACTTACAAAAGCACATGTTTCTAGTAAAACTCACAGCGATATATTAATACAGGCATTATTAGCCATATTGTATGTTTGTTTTAGGAGTTATGCTTGAGACCATTTTTGTATTGCTTTTTTTTGCATTAACTCAGGATTCGATGAACATTACTGTCATTAAGTAAAAAACACATTTTTATGTTTGCAAACCTTACAAAAGCACATGTTTCTAGTAAAACTCAGAGATGTGTTAATACAGGCATTATTAGACATATTGCATGTTTGGTTTAGAAGTTATGTTTGTATAACTTTTATATTTAGTATGACAGTTATACCGTCATATTGAGTAAAAAACATTTTTTTGTGTTTGCAAACCTTACAAAAGCACATGTTTCTAGTCAAACTCAGAGATACGTTAAAACAGGCATTATTAGACATATTGCATGTTTGGTTCAGGAGTTATGCTTTAATAAATGTTTTATTGTTTTTTTGCATTATCTCAGGATTCTAAGAACATTACTGTCATATTCAATTTAAAAAATAATAATTTTTGGGTTAGCAAACCTTACAAAAGCACATGTTTCTAGTAAAACTCAGAGATATGTTAATACAGGCATTATTAGACATATTGCATGTTTGGTTTAGGAGTTATGCTTGAATACATGTTTTATTGTGTTTTTTTGCATTATCTCAGGATTCTAAGAACATTACTGTCATATTCAATAAAAAAAACAAATGTTTGTGTTTGCAAACCTTACAAAAGCACATGTTTCTAGTAAAACTCACAAATATATATATTAATACAGGCATTATTAGCCATATTGTATGTTTTAGGAGTTATGCTTGAAACCATTTTTGTATTGCTTTTTTCGCATTATCTCAGGATTCTAAGAACATTACTGTCATTAAGTAAAAAACACATTTTTATGTTTGCAACCCTTACAAAAGCACATGTTTCTAGTAAAACTCAGAGATACGTTAATACAGCCATTATTAGACATATTGCATGTTTGGTTTAGGAGTTATGTTTGTATAACTTTTATATTTAGCATGACAGTTATACCGTCATATTGAGTAAAAAACATTTTTTTGTGTTTGCAAACCTTACAAAAGCACATGTTTCTAGTCAAACTCAGAGATACGTTAAAACAGGCATTATTAGACATATTGCATGTTTGGTTCAGGAGTTATGCTTTAATAAATGTTTTATTGTTTTTTTTGCATTATCTCAGGATTCTAAGAACATTACTGTCATATTCAATTAAAAAAAAAATATTTTTTGGGTTAGCAAACCTTACAAAAGCACATGTTTCTAGTAAAACTCAGAGATACGTTAATACAGGCATTATTAGACATATTGCATGTTTGGTTTAGGAGTTATGCTTGAATACATGTTTTATTGGGGTTTTTTTGCATTATCTCAGGATTCTAAGAACATTACTGTCATATTCAATAATAAAAAAACTAATTTTTGGGTTAGCAAACCTTACAAAAGCACATGTTCCTAGTAAAACTCAGAGATACATTAATACAGGCATTATTAGACATATTGCATGTTTGGTTTAGGAGTTATGCTTGAAACCATTTTTGTATTGCTTTTTTCGCATTATCTCAGGATTCTAAGAACATTACTGTCATTAAGTAAAAAACACATTTTTATGTTTGCAAACCTGACAAAAGCACATGTTTCTAGTAAAACTCAGAGATACGTTAATACAGGCATTATTAGACATATTGCATGTTTGGTTTAGGAGTTATGCTTGAGACCATTTTTGTATTGCTTTTTTCGCATTATCTCAGGATTCTAAGAACATTACTGTCATTAAGTAAAAAACACATTTTTATGTTTGCAAACCTGACAAAAGCACATGTTTCTAGTAAAACTCAGAGATACATTAATACAGGCATTATTAGACATATTGCATGTTTGGTTTTGGAGTTATGTTTGTATAACTTTCATATTTAGTACGACAGTTATACCGTCATATTGAGTAAAAAACATGTTTTTGTGTTTGCAAACCTTACAAAAGCACATGTTTCTAATGAAATTCACAAAGATATACTAAAACAGGCATTATTAGACGTACGTATTGCATGTTTGGTCTAGGAGTTATGCTTGAATACATCTCAGGATTCTAAGAACATTACAGTCATATTAATTAAAACATATTTTTTTCTTTTTGCAAACCTTACAAAAGCACATGTTTTTAGTAAAACTCACAAAGATACATTAGGCATTATTACACATATTGCATGTTTACAGATTGCTTATTTTCCTTTTTTACCAGCTAAGTTATGTTTGAATTTAAGAAGCCCCGCTCTACGGTAAAGGTGGGACTTTTCGACGCTCTATGGAACATTGATGGTCGCCATGCTTGGCCCATGTCCTGTGATGAAAACCTGAACACTTTGTAATCAAGCATCCTCTAGACTAAATGTCGGATCTGTCTGAGTACAGTTTGAAAGCCATCAGATGAAATATCAAGCAGGAAGTGGTTACAGAACAACAGCTGGAAAAGGCGAACATCTGCCGAAAATGACCTTTTTGAATGTGTTGGTTACATTTTTTATTTTTTTTGTTGTGACATTTGCGTTAAATTCACCAACCATTACTTTCTATGCTGACTTTATCATTCAGTGTTTATCTCCAAAAGGGGCGATGATATTTTCCTCACAGGATTTTGATATACCGTATTTTCCAGACTGTAAGGCGCACTTAAAATCCTTTTTTATTTCAGTGCGCCTTATAACCTGTGCGCCTAATGTACGGAATAATTGTTGTTTCTTACCGACCTCAAAGCAATTTTATTTGGTACATGGTGTAATACGTGTGACCAGTAGATGGCAGTCACACATAGGAGATACGTGTAGACTGCAATAGGAATCAAGTAAACAACACCAACATTTTATATGTTCCATTGAAAATATAGAACATTACACATGCCGCTCAAAAATCTATCAAATTGTTTTAATACGACTTTGGTAAGCTATGAAGCCACACCACTTGATGGATTATCGGCGTATTAAACATAGGAGTATTATTATGCTGTGTGTATAAGGTAAGACATATTATCTAGCGTTTTGTTTCACAATATTATGCAAAAGCTATTTTCTTACCTTCTGGTACCTACTGATCTGTACTTGGCATCTGCATAAGTCCTGAAAAATTGTGCGCATCCGTCTTTAGTCCATGGCGAAACCGTAGTCGATAAGCTTCCTCTTTTTATGTGACATTCATCCTCCGCTGTTGCAATTTCTAATATAAAGTAGTGTAAAGTTCTTACTTATATCTGTCAGTAAACTCACCATGAAAGCACTAAAACATACCGGTGTAGTGACTTTACATTATTCACCCAAGGAACTTTACTTATTAGAGAGTTCCGGTTGGATGGTTTTTTACAGGAGTAAAAAAAATATCCAGTCAAAGGCTGGACTCCAGGGAGGGGGTCCAGACTGAGGCCAAGGAAAATAACCTATTAACCATAGCACACATAAACAGGTTGCACAGAATCAACAAAACTTGCAACAGAGGGAAGGGAGTGGGAGCTACAGAGGCTGGCTACTGCTGTATGAGTGCTAGTCAGCCATCCATCACCCCTAAGGCATGTCTCTGTTCCGCGGCCTTGGTGTTCTTGCCAGTCAGTCCAAAGTCAACAACAACAGGTGTGTGTCCATGAGAGACAAGAAGGGAGTTTGTTGTGTCCTCGCCGCACTGTCCTTCAGGAGAGTCTCCAAGCCAGGGAAACAATCCAAGTTAGAATGTTTTGTATGCAAGTGAAAATAAAATTTGCTTTTCACTCTAAATTGTCTATGACTGGTCCTCAAATTCATCCTGCGGGGCAGACAGTCCGATGTAATCTAATTTACAAGAGTGTCCACAGTTTATCCCGCATCCTCCAATCATTTGTAGCAGCTTTGGGGTATTTTGAAGACTGCCAGCAACTTCCAATTTGTGGACAAACCAGAGCAGCGCTTACTCCAATCAGCAGATGTTCTGTTGTCATAGCTCCCAATAAGTAGACATCTTCACGTCCTTGACTGGAGGGTCGCCAGGCACGCGCACAACAGCACATGTTTCTAGTAAAACTCACAGAGATATATTAATACAGGCATTATTAGCCATATTGTATGTTTGGTTTAGGAGTTATGCTTGAAACCATTTTTGTATTGCTTTTTTCGCATTATCTCAGGATTCTAAGAACATTACTGTCATTAAGTAAAAAACACATTTTTATGTTTGCAACCCTGACAAAAGCACATGTTTCTAGTAAAACTCAGAGATGTGTTAATACAGGCATTATTAGACATATTGCATGTTTTGTTTTGGAGTTATGTTTGTATAACTTTTATATTTAGTATGACAGTTATACCGTCATATTGAGTAAAAAACATTTTTTTGTGTTTGCAAACCTTACAAAAGCACATGTTTCTAGTCAAACTCAGAGATACGTTAATACAGGCATTATTAGACATATTGCATGTTTGTTTTAGGAGTTATGCTTGAATACATGTTGTATTGTTTTTTGTTTTGCATTATCTTAGGATTCTAAGAACATTACTGTCATATTCAATAAAAAAAACACATTTTTGTGTTTGCAAAACTTACAAAAGCACATGTTTCTAGTAAAACTCACAGCGATATATTAATACAGGCATTATTAGCCATATTGTATGTTTGTTTTAGGAGTTATGCTTGAAACCATTTTTGTATTGCTTTTTTTGCATTATCTCAGGATTCTAAGAACATTACTGTCATTAAGTAAAAAACACATTTTTATGTTTGCAAACCTGACAAAAGCACATGTTCCTAGTAAAACTCACAAAGATACGTTAAAACAGGCATTATTAGACATATTGCATGTTTGGTTCAGGAGTTATGCTTTAATAAATGTTTTATTGGTTTTTTTTTTTGCATTATCTCAGGATTCTAAGAACATTACTGTCATTTTCAATTAAAAAAAAACTAATTTTTGGGTTAGCAAACCTTACAAAAGCACATGTTCCTAGTAAAACTCAGAGATACGGTACATTAATACAGGCATTATTAGACATATTGCATGTTTGGTTTAGGAGTTATGCTTGAATACATGTTTTATTGTTTTATTTTGCATTATCTCAGGATTCTAAGAACATTACTGTCATATTCAATAAAAAAACAAATGTTTGTGTTTGCAAACCTTACAAAAGCACATGTTTCTAGTAAAACTCACAAAGATACGTTAATTCAGGCATTATTAGACATATTGCATGTTTGGTTCAGGAGTTATGCTTTAATAAATGTTTTATTGTTTTTTTTGGCATTATCTCAGGATTCTAAGAACATTCAATCAATCAATCAATCAATGTTTATTTATATAGCCCTAAATCACAAGTGTCTCAAAGGGCTGTACAAGCCACAACGACATCCTCGGTACAGAGCCCACATACGGGCAAGGAAAACTCACCCCAGTGGGACGTCGGTGAATGACTATGAGAAACCTTGGAGAGGACCGCATATGTGGGTAACCCCCCCCCCCTCTAGGGGAGACCGAAAGCAATGGATGTCGAGTGGGTCTGACATAACATTGTGAAAGTCCAGTCCACAATGGATCCAACACATCAGCGGGAGTCCAGTCCACAGCGGGGCCAACAGGAAACCATCCCAAGCGGAGACGGGTCAGCAGCGCAGAGATGTCCCCAACCGATGCACAGGCTAGTGGTCCACCCGGGGTCCCGGCTCTGGACATTACTGTCATATTCAATGAAAAAAAACTAATTTTTGGGTTAGCAAACCTTACAAAAGCACATGTTTCTAGTAAAACTCAGAGATACATTAATACAGGCATTATTAGACATATTGCATGTTTGGTTTAGGAGTTATGCTTGAATACATGTTTTATTGTGTTTTTTTGCATTATCTCAGGATTCTAAGAACATTACTGTCATATTCAATTTAAAAAATAATAATTTTTGGGTTAGCAAACCTTACAAAAGCACATGTTTCTAGTCAAACTCAGAGATACGTTAATACAGGCATTATTAGACATATTGCATGTTTGGTTTAGGAGTTATGCTTGAATACATGTTCTATTGTTTTATTTTGCATTATCTCAGGATTCTAAGAACATTACTGTCATATTCAATAAAAAACACATTTTTGTGTTTGCAAACCTTACAAAAGCACATGTTTCTAGTATAACTCACAGCGATATATTAATACAGGCATTATTAGACATATTGTATGTTTTTTTTAGGAGTTATGCTTGAAACCATTTTTGTATTGCTTTTTTCGCATTATCTCAGGATTCTAAGAACATTACTGTCATTAAGTAAAAAACACATGTTTATGTTTGCAAACCTGACAAAAGCACATGTTTCTTGTAAAACTCAGAGATACATTAATACAGCCATTATTAGACATATTGCATGTTTGGTTTAGGAGTTATGTTTGTATAACTTTTATATTTAGTATGACAGTTATACCGTCATATTGAGTAAAAAACATTTTTGTGTGTTTGCAAACCTTACAAAAGCACATGTTTCTAATGAAATTCACAAAGATACATTAATACAGGCATTATTAGACATATTGCATGTTTGCTTTAGGAGTTATGCTTGAATACATGTTGTATTGTTTTTTGTTTTGCATTATCTCAGGATTCTAAGAACATTACTGTCATATTCAATAAAAAAAACACATTTTTGTGTTTGCAAACCTTACAAAAGCACATGTTTCTAGTAAAACTCACAGCGATATATTAATACAGGCATTATTAGACATATTGTATGTTTGTTTTAGGAGTTATGCTTGAAACCATTTTTGTATTGCTTTTTTCGCATTATCTCAGGATTCTAAGAATATTACTGTCATTAAGTAAAAAACACATTTTTATGTTTGCAAACCTGACAAAAGCACATGTTCCTAGTAAAACTCAGAGATACATTAATACAGGCATTATTAGACATATTGCATGTTTGGTTTTGGAGTTATGTTTGTATAACTTTCATATTTAGTATGACAGTTATACCGTCATTTTGAGTAAACAACATTTTTTGTGTGTTTGCAAACCTTACAAAAGCACATGTTTCTACTGAAATTCACAAAGAGACACTAATACAGGCATTATTCGACATATTGCATGTTTGGTCTAGGAGTTATGCTTGAATACATTTTTATTGCTATTTTGCACTAATTTACTTAAGAAAAGACCCCAATATTTGTACTCAAATGCAATTTTATTTTTAGAACGTCAACGTTTTTACATGTTTTATACTTGATTGTCATTTATTTGTGCAAAACTTTGCAACCGTTTTATATAAAGTTCTTTTCAGATGTATTTTGGAGGTAAAACTGCCAGCGAGCACACCAGTCGGAGTCTCCTTAGTTATCTGTGTACTGACGTATGCATTAGTCTGATCACTGACTGTACAGCGCAGACCTCGGCAAAATAGGGCCCGGGGGCCACATGTTAAGATTTTCAATCCGGCCCGCCAGACGTTCTACATAATTTTTTTAGACCTTTAATATCAAAACTGTCGCCGCCTTTGTGACGTGCAGTGATGTTTTTAAATGAGCGTAAGTCTTGAACTATAGAAAGTATTTCCATGGTTGAAATCTGCACTTTTGAGTGTTATAGGAGTTATTCCGGTAATCTACGTGACAGCAGCTCAGATGAGGAAACTACAGGGTTTGTTTTCAAATCATCCAGCCCCAAACGCGTGTGTCAGAAACCGATGCGGAAGCAGATTTTGACGTGATAATATATCATAATGTAGGTGTTTATTACTCTTTGCATTCCTATTTTGCTGTTTGTTACATTTTTGTTGTGTTTTGCTTGGTCTGGGAAGTGAAAGAGGAGCGTCGTTCATATGTTGTTAATATTCAGTGTTTTATTGTTCATAGTTAATATTGTAAATCCTCATCCGTGGCTCACTAGTGCAACAACAAGGCCGGAAATGTGTCCAATGAAAAACCGTCCGACCAGAACTCTTGAATAAATGAGTTCTCTAAAAGAGAACATTTGGCAAACATTATTGCCTCAAATAGTCTTGACCCTCGTGTTTTATTCAAAACCATTGACTCTGTTCTTAAAGCCCCTCAGCCTACATGTTTGGAACCCTCCTCTGAATTGTGCAATGCCTTTGTAGAGTATTTTATTGTTAAGATTGCCACAACGAGGGCTCTCATTTCTGTTCCGACCTCTGACCCTTCTGTCCCCTTTAACTACTCTGCTGTTTTTAATCAGTTGGAGCAAGTGACTCTGCGGCAGTTACAAGAGTTAACTAATCATAGGACGCCCTCAGGTTCTCCCCATGATGCTGCCCCTCCTACATTTTTTAAAGAACTGGGCAGCCTGTTCTTAACATTTTAAATAGCAGTCTGTTTTCTGGTGTGGTTCCTACCAGTTTTAAACACGCCGTGGTTCAACCGCTTTTAAAGAAACCTGGTCTGGACAATTCAGTTTAAGCCCATTTTAGACCCATTTCTAAGCTCCCTTTTCTCTCAAAAATCTTGGAGAAGATTGTTTTTACCCAGTTAAACACTTTTTTAGAGGTCTGTGATATTTTAGAAGTCTTTCAGTCTGGGTTTAAACCCCTCCATAGTACATAGTCAGCATTAGTAAGGGTTTTTAATAACATCTTTCGAGCAACAGACTTAGGTGATCATGTGATTTTAGTTTTACTGGATCCAACAGCAGCATTTGATACATAATATTTGAATTAGCCGCCTACAGCATCAAGTGGGCATCCGTGGTACTGCCCTGAGTTGGCTGAAGTCATATTTGACTAACAGGACCTTCTCTGTAAATGTTGCTGGTTCTGAATCCTCTGTTGCTCCCTTGACATGTGGGGTCCCACAGGGCTCAGTTTTAGGACCACTGCTCTTTTCTATTTATTTACTTCCCCTGGGCTTAATCCTAAGAAAGCATGATATTTGTTTTCATTCTTATGCTGATGACACACACATTTATTTTCCATTGAAGAGAAATCATGCCTCTTCAATACAGCCACTACTTGCTTGTCTTGATGACATCAAGGCCTGGATGGCCCTAAACTTCTTAAACTTCAATGAAAAGAAGACAGAAGTAATAGTGTTTGGACTTCGTGGTACCTGTGAGCTCCCCCCTGTTGACTTTGGCCCCTTGGCTTTGTACGTTAAAGGCCTACTGAAAGCCACTACTAGCGACCACGCAGTCTGATAGTTTATATATCAATGATGACATCTTAACATTGCAACACATGCCAATACGGCCGGGTTAACTTATAAAGTGACATTTTAAATTTCCCGTTTGAAAACGTCTCGGTATGATGACGTATGCGCGTGACGTAGCCAGTTTACCAGAGGTATGGCTTCCCCATTGAAGCCAATACGAAATAGCTCTGTTTTCATGTCATTATTCCACAGTATTCTGGACATCTGTGTTGGTGAATCTGTTACAATTTGTTCATTGCATTATGGAGAAAGAAGCTGAGCAAGCAAAGAAGAAAGTTGTCGGTGCGAAGTGGATATATTGCGAGGGAAGTCAGCAACACAACACAGCCGGTGTTTGTTTACATTCCCGAAAGATGCAGTCAAGATCGAAGAACTCGGACAACAGAGACTCTAACCAGGAGGACTTTGATTTGGATACACAGACGCGATACCGTGAGTACGTAGATGCGCTTCCAAACATTTGATCGCTTGCTATAACTAGCTCGAGCTAGGAGCTAGGAGCTAGCATAACAAACACCTAGGTGTTTGTTATGCGGGATTCATTTGTGGCATGATAAATATAAGCCTGGTTGTGTTGTGGCTAATAAAGTATATATATGTCTTGTGTTTATTTAATGTTGTAGTCATTCCCAGCTGAATATCAGGTCCCACCCGCGCGCTTCCAAACATTTGATCGCTTGCCCGTACGTGCGTGTCACGTACGTAACTTTGGTTAAATATATAATCTTTATGAACCTTGGGTTAGGAGAACGGTCCTTTGGGCTGAGTGAGTGTGTGTGTTGTGCAGGTGTTTGAATTGTATTGGCTGGTTATATATACGGGATCCCGTCCATATTACCAGCTCGAGCTATAACTAGCTCGAGCTAGTAGCTAGGAGCTAGCATAACAAACACCTAGGTGTTTGTTATGCGGGATTCATTTGTGGCATGATAAATATAAGCCTGGTTGTGTTGTGGCTAATAAAGTATATATATGTCTTGTGTTTATTTACTGTTGTAGTCATTCCCAGCTGAATATCAGGTCACCCCCGGCTCTCACAGCATCTTCCCTATCTGAATCGCTTCCACTGCCCTCTAGTCCTTCACTTGCATTTTCCTCATCCACAAATCTTTCATCCTCGCTCAAATTAATTGGGGAAATTGTCGCTTTCTTGGTCCGGATCTCTCTCACTTCATGCGGCCATCATTGTAAACGATAGGGAACTTTGCGTATATGTTCAACTGACTACGTCACGCTACTTCCGGTAGGGGCAAGCCTTTTTTTGATCAGATACCAAAAGTTGCAATCTTTATCGTCGTTGTTCTATACTAAATCCTTTCAGCAAAAATATGGCAATATCGCGAAATGATCAAGTATGACACATAGAATAGATCTGCTATCCCCGTTTAAATAAAAAAACTTCATTTCAGTAGGCCTTTAAGCCCATGATCACCAACCTGGGTTTTGGTATTGACAGTGATTTTAAATTGGAGCGTCAGATTGGCACGGTGGTGAAAGCCAGATTTTTTTATTTACGTCAGCTGGCCAAGGTTAAAAACCTTCTTTCTAGGAAACAGTTTGAGACAGTAATCCATGCCTTTATCACATCTGGGCTGGAGTACTGTAACGTTTTATTTATTGGAATTAGTCAATCCTCCCTCTCACGTCTGCAGCTGCCCGACTTTGAACAAACACAAGAAAAAGAGAGCACATGACTCCTGTTTTAGCCTCCCTCCACTGTGTCTCTTAGAGCCCATTTTAAAAGGATCTTACTTGTTTTTAAGCCCTTACATGGTCTAGCCCCACCTTACCTCTCTGAGCTGCTCCACCTCTATGCCCCCACCCGCTCCCTCAGGTCAGCTGATCCTGGAGGTACCCAAATCCAAGCGCAAGCTCAGAGGGGACAGAGCCTTCTCTGTTGCGGGCCCCAAACTCTGGAACCATCTCGATCCCACTCCGTGTGAGACAGGCCCCTTCTTTGGCTATTTTTAAGACCCTTCTTAAAACCCATTTTTATTCACTGGCTTTTAACCCAGCATGAGACTTTAAACTGTTTTTAACTCTTAACTGCTTTTTATCTAACAAATTGTTCTTAGGGTAATTTTGTATTTGCTTTTTTAATGTGTATTTTACTTCTGTTTTAAATTTAATTTTTTAGTCTGTCCTTTGCCTTTATTTCTTTGTGGTGTACAGCCCTTTGTTGTTCAACTGTGCTTGTTTTTAAAGGGCTTTATAAATAAAGTTAGTATGGTAATAACTAAAGTTCCTTGGGTGAATAATGTCAACTCACTACACCGGTATGTTTTAGTGCGTTTCCGGCGAGTTTACTGACAGATATAAGTAAGAACTTTACACTACTTTATATTAGAAATGGCAACAGTGGAGGATGAATGTCACATAAGAAGATGGAAAAAAAGAAACTTATCGACTACGGTGTCGGCACGGACTACAAAGGTGGATGCGCGCAAATTTTCAGGACTTATGCAGATCCCAAATACAGATCAGCAGGTACCAGAAGGTAAGAAAAGTTGCTTTTGCATAATATTGCAAAACAAAACGCCAGATATGTCTTACCTTATAGACACACCATAATAATACTCCTATGTTGAAGCACAGTACAATCCATCAAGTGGTGTGGCTTCATAGCTTACCAAAGTCATACTAAAACATTTTGATAGATTTTTGAGCGTCTTAAGTAATGTTCTATATTTTCAATGGAACATATAAAATGTTGGTGTTTACTTGAGTCATTTTGCCATCATAGTGCAGTCTGCACTTATCTCTTATGTTTGACTGCCATCTACTGGTCACACTTATCATTTCACCATGTACCAAATAAAATAGCTTCGAGGTCGGTAAGCTCAACCAAACGTATTCCTTACATTAGGCACACCGGGTTATAAGGTGCACTGTCGAGTTTTGAGAAGAAAAAAAAGATTCGATAGTCCGGAAAATACGGTAATCTAAGTGTTTTTATGGTTTATGCCAGGGGTGTCCAAAGTGTGGCCCGGGGGGCATTTCTAAAATTGTACTGGCCTGCGACACATTCTTTAGATGAACTAAACAGGTCCCAAATTACAACAAAAAACTATGAAAAATTCAACGGGACCAAATCCCCCAAAAATGGGACCTGAAAACCAAAATGGCCAACAACGTAAGCGTCTTACAGTATGAGGTCATTTCTTGTGAGACATGATATGTTTTTGAGTCTACTAAAGCCCTCAAAAGCGTTTCAGTTGACGGTATAATAGCAATATTAGTAAATACAAGCTTACATTAGAGCACAGTTAACAAATACAATCATTATTTGATTTTATTTATTTATAGATTTTATTGCTTTATGTATAACACAAAGCTAAGATATAGAAGTGTTTTTCAAATGTTAGCATATGTTCAACTACATTGTTTTGATTTGAGTATTTTTCATATACAAAATATATAAAAGTGGCCCTCGCAGCCTTCAATTTTTCTCTATGTGGCCCTCGCTGGAAAATGTTTGGACACCTCTGGTTTATGCGATAGATTTTGTGATTAATCCCGTGAGTTAACTCGGTCATTTTGACAGCCCTAATTATTTCCATTATTCATTCCAATAAGTGAGCCTCTCAGACATTGTGAACTAGTAAGAGCCTGATCTCCTCAAGGTGTGCAAACACGCACACAAATTGTACTTGTTGAAACCTGCAGAGAACCCGTGGAAGTGATTTATTATCTTACCATCTTAATGAGAAACCTGTATTAAATGTGATTAAAGACCATAGGGATTTGAAGTTTAAAAAACTATATAAAAAAAACTCAAAGGGTCCAATACCGCCCTCTGTTGGACATTATGGGTAATGCGTGTAGATCGATTTTGTATAAACTGTAGTCTGTTTTCTTTATAGCATTTTGAGACAATCTAAAGCCACCCCATATTCCCACCAATATCTTTCCATTGTTATTAATATTGCATAGTTAATTGTGTGAAATACTTTTTTTTAATCAACTAAAATTCCATACAATACCAATTCTCGGTATCAGGAAATCGATACTGGTACTCAACGGTACCAATTTTGTACTGTAAAGTACAGATACGTATGAAATTTCATTTCATCAGCTCATGGAAGTGCAGAATAAAAAAGCAATAAGGTGCGTATACTTTCAAAGCCATCCATAACCTCTCTCTGACTGACCCATGTCGCCACACCCTCACGTTCCCTTAGATCCTCTTCATCCATCCATCTCACTGTCCCCGTATTTAAAGTGTCCACCATGGGTGCTCGAGCTTTCAGCCGCTCTGCTGAAATAAGCAGGGGCGTCCATGGTAACGTTCCTTGGATGGCAACATATGTTGCTTCAAAAGCTGTATGTACCTTTCAGCATTAATGGTGCCTTCACAGATGTGTAAGTTACCCATGTCTTGGCCACTAATACACCCCCATACCATCACACATGCTGCC
The DNA here is from genome assembly GCF_033978785.1 of Entelurus aequoreus. Taxonomy (NCBI): domain Eukaryota; kingdom Metazoa; phylum Chordata; class Actinopteri; order Syngnathiformes; family Syngnathidae; genus Entelurus; species Entelurus aequoreus. The sequence continues at coordinate 35,543,853 of NC_084758.1, read as the reverse complement.
TTTTACACTTTCACCCTAGAACAATCCAGATGGTTCTTTTCCTCTTTGGTCCGGAGGACACGACGTCCACAGTTTCCAAAAACAATTTGAAATGTGGACTCGTCAGACCACAGAACACTTTTCCACTTTGTATCAGTCCATCTTAGATGAGCTCAGGCCCAGCCAAGCCCACGGCGTTTCTGGGTGTTGTTGATAAACGGTTTTCGCCTTGCCCCGTTTAAATAAGAACATCTCATTTCAGTAGGCCTTTAATATTGTAAATCCCACTTTCTTTATTTTAATGTACATTTTGGGTGTCCCATTCAGTAAAAAACTGTAAAATTCCATTTTGTTTTTTTGAGGTGGTCTGTCATAACGTTTTTAGAACTCTATCTGACATTGTAACTTTTGGTATTAGTGTTCCTGAAAAAAAGGGAGCCAAACACACATACTGTACATCTAAATGTGTATATATCATTTATACACACATACTGTACAGCTAAATGTGTATATATCATTTATACACACATACTGTACATCTAAATGTGTATATATCATTTATACACACATACTGTACATCTAAATGTGTATATATCATTTATACACACATACTGTACATCTAAATGTGTATATATCATTTATACACACGTACTGTACATCTAAATGTGTATATATCATTTATACACACATACTGTACATCTAAATGTGTATATATCATTTATACACACATACTGTACATCTAAATGTGTATATATCATTTATACACACATACTGTACATCTAAATGTGTATATATCATTTATACACACATACTGTACATCTAAATGTGTATATATCATTTATACACACATACTGTACAGCTAAATGTGTATATATCATTTATACACACATACTGTACATCTAAATGTGTATATATCATTTATACACACATACTGTACAGATAAATGTGTATATATCATTTATACACACATACTGTACATCTAAATGTGTATATATCATTTATACACACATTGCACCCCAGACATATTGTTCTCTCTCAATCTGACCCCCGAGTCCAAATATTAGGCCAGCTCCACACTACTACATATCATCTGTTTCTTTCTAAAAAAAAAAAACCTGCCATAAATTCGACTGACCGCCGAGCAAATGAATCAGATTCCACATGAAAATCCTTAACGGCGTCATTAGAGTGGAATGTGCCTCATTAGCATTGCAGCAATTGCAGTAATGAAGAACATTTAGAGAGTATGAAACATGTTTGTGGCTTGTGTGGATCTCTCGGCTGAGTAATGATCCTTCCAGATGGGATCATTACGGCCGCTCCATGTGGGATATATGTCCGTTTGTGGATATACGTATGTCACATTTTTACAGCAACAATACCTTTTCCCTCGCCCCGAGTCAATGGCTGGTATCCCTACAAAATTGTGACATTTCGATAATAAGAAGAAAAATACATTTTCTGGTTGTCAAAGAGTTTCATCGTCTCACACACACACACACACACACACACACACACACACACACACACACACACACACACACACACACACACACACACACACACACACACACACACACACACACACACACACACACACACACTCGTTCTTTTTCATGAGCCCATCCAGAGCACCTAATGATCAGACATCACTAACAGAAACAAATATGTACGGAGGTTCATTTGTGTCTTTATAACCAAAGCTTTTTTTTTTGTCAGCTGTTGCTTTTTCCCCGGAGCCCAAAAAAAGTCTGCAGGCTTCAGAGCAAAAATGTGTGTATCTGTTTTTTAGGAACACTAATACAAAAGCTCACAATAATGTCTGAAACGTTATGACAGACCGCCTAAAAAAACATAATTGGAATTTTTAATTTACTGAATGAGACACCCAGAATGTACATGAAAATAAAGAATGTTACAATATTAACTATGAAGGATAAAACACTGAATATTGACAACATATGAAGGTCACACAGGGTGTGTGACCTTCATATGTTGTCAATATTCCATCCACATATTTTACTATCAAGCAAAACGCAACAAAAATGCAACAAACACAACAAAATATGAACACTAAGTGTATAAAACCCCACCTACAATGTGATATATGTGATATATCACTAAGTTTTAGTGTCCCTGACACCCACATTTCAGCCTCTGGAAACACTCTGTGGAAACTTTTTAAATGGTTAATTTCTATAGGCTAGTAAGGTCAAGTTTTGTACCTGACAAGTTTGGGCTATCTTGCTTCTGCAGCCTTCCTCAGAGGTGTCACGTGATGTTAGTGTGGCGTCATCTGTGACGTGTTATGTGGATTGTTCCATCACACCTGAGGTGGTGGGATGGCGGTGTCCCCTGGTGTGCGTCAGGGGTAGGTAACTCTGAGGAAGGCTGCAGAAGCAACATAGCCCAAACTTGTCAGGTACAAAACTTGACCTTACTAGCCTATAGAAATCAACCATTTATAAATACACATTAGTAGGCTAAATGAACCTCTTCAACATACTCTGTGGAAACACTCCCCACCCACACTGCTTGGTGCCTCTTCTGAGCTGCTGTCACTTACATTACCATAGTAACTCATTACATTACCATAGTAACTCATTACATGACCATAGTAACTCATTAGATGACCATAGTAACTCATTACATGACCATAGTAACTCATTACATGACCATAGTAACCAATTAAATGACCATAGTAACTAATTAGATGACCATAGTAACTCATTAGATGACAATAGTAACTAATTAGATGACCATAGTAACCAATTAAATGACCATAGTAACTAATTAAATGACCATAGTAACCAATTAAATGACCATAGTAACTCATTAGATGACCATAGTAACTCATTAGATGACAATAGTAACTAATTAGATGACCATAGTAACCAATTAAATGACCATAGTAACTAATTAAATGACCATAGTAACTAATTATATGACCATAGTAACTAATTACATCATGCAAAAGCGCAGATTCCAAGCATGTAAAGACTTAGTATAGTTGAAGACTTATGGTCATGATAAAAGATGAGTGCACATCATAATGGCAGCTACACTTTACATCTTAAACATCTGAAAAAATGATTTGGGAATGTTTGCCGGGCCACATTGAAAAGCTCAACGGGTCTTAATTTGCCCAGGTCTGCTTTAGAGCGTTTTCTATTCGCTAACAGTTAGAGATGCTACCTCAGTAGAAGCATTTAAGTCCCATCTTAAAACTCATTTGTATACTCTAGCCTTTAAATCAGGGGTCTCAAAGTCAAAGTACCTGGGGGCCACCGGATGCAGAAACTGGGTGAGGCTGGGCCGCAAAAAAAGATTTCTTAAAAAAAATCTAACATGCACTTTTTAATGAATTCACCTTCTTTGATTGGCTTTCCCGCCCTAGCAACCCTCTCACTCACCATGTAGCTAGCATTGACTGCTGCATCACTCTTTTCGCTTGCTTTCTTGATAAAATCTTGTTGCCTCAGTAGACTAGTTTTAAAATGTGCAACCCAGTTCACTCTCTCATCTCCCTGGTATTTTGCATACTCCTCAGCATGTCTAGTTGTATAATGACGTTTCAAATTGTATTCCTTGTGCACCGCAACTTTCTCTGTGCAAATAAGACACGTCGGGGTGCCCCTGTGCTCAACAAAGAGATATTGCATCTCCCACTTTTCCTGGAATTGTCTTTGCTCATCACTAATCTTTCTCTTCACTGCACGCTTTGAAAAAAACATGTTTGGGGTTGTGGAATATATTTGTATTTAGCCGACGCACGCAGAATAATGTTATTTCCGCAATGTGTGTCGTTCCGCCTTTCCTCCCTACAGCAACACGGCGGTCGGCGGAAAGTACCGGGATCGCGAGCGCAAAAAAGTGACGGCTACCGGAGTGTTATCCGGCGTCATATAAAAATATATGTAGTGTTCATTGTGTGAGGCAATGCAAATTAAACAATAAAAAAAAACAAATAATGGTTTGAATTGGTCCAGGTTGTCAGGGACTTTATTACTGACGGACAGGTGTCGCGGTGTGACTGCAGCCAGGCACGTAAGAAAACCCTCGTCTCCATGGCAACGTGTCTGTCGCTTTCACTCATTTGCCGCTTTTCCACTAACGCAGGAGTATTTTGGACCCAAATAACAAAAATCATCTCTGTCTGGAGCCAAAAAGTGCAAAAAACAATAATGTTGGTGTTGGAGGAGTTGTGAATGACCGCAGGGCCACAACATTAGGTACACCTGCAGACTGCAGCACGTATTTCATATTTCATTCATTCAAAACTCCTCCAACACCAACATTATTGTTTTTGCACTTTTTGGCTTCTTATTAAATAACTTTTTTAAATAGATTCAATCTTGCACGTGGAAAGTGTAAGTGTGGGCTTTAGTTGCTATAACACTCCCGTCAGGGGGTGCATTCTACGGCGGGGGTGCATTAATCCAGCACAACAGCGGCGCATGGACTTCATTTATAAGTAAAGGTAAGACCATAATAACGTATTTTTTATTAAATGTGCTTTTTTGTGTGCTACAGTTTGTATGTGTAAAGTTAAAGTTAAGTTAAAGTACCAATGATTGTCACACACACACTAGGTGTAATGAAATTTGTCCTCTGCATTTGACCCATCCCCTTGATCACCCCCTGGGAGGTGAGGGGAGCAGCGGGCAGCAGCGGCGCCGCGCCCGGGAATAATTTTTGGTGATTTAACCCCCAATTCCAACCCTTGATGCTGAGTGCCAAGCAGGGAAGAATGCTGGTATGAGCTTTTAAACATAACCCGTTAACTGCTGCCAATCAAATGGTGAATAAGATACTCTTTAGGGTTCATATGTTTGTAAATCTGACTGTGATGAAGTCAGTGCCTCACCAGCCATGAACCTCACCGCACGTCACTGATATACAGTACGAGAATATTTCCAAGTTGATTAAAGGAAATACTGTCTTACATTTAAGTGCACAGATCTCACATGTGACTTTTTCCACTTCAAAAAAAGCCTAAACCACAGTGTGAGGTCTGCTTTGGCGCAGCGCTGACAAAACATCAAACTTGACTAAATAAAGAAAAGTAAAAGTAGTAACAGTTTCCATATATACAGTATATATACAGTGGGGCAAAAAAGTATTTAGTCAGCCACCCATTGACAATCAATGGGTGGCTGACTAAATACTTTTTTGCCCCACTGTATATATATATATATGTATATATATATATATATATATATATATATATATATATATATATATATATATATATATATATACATACATATATATATATATATATATATATTTCTTTAAGACCATGTTAACTTCAAAGTAAACTCATTAGCTTTCCCACAGCATTGCCAATAAATCCATACTTTGTTGCAGAGTCTCTCTTAAAAGTCAGTTTTTTCGCAATTTCTTTATCTTTTGTCCAGAATTGACAGTGACATTTTTGGTTTGAAGATGTAATCTTTTGCTCACCCACTGCTGCTTCAAGTTGCATATTTGTTGGTAATGTGAATGACTACCGTATTTTTTGGACTACAAGGCGCACTTAAAATCTTTTTTTTTCTCAAAACTGGACAGTGCGCTTTATAACCCGGTGCACCTAACGTACGGAATAATTCTGGTTTAGTTTACCGACCTTGAAGCAATTTTATTTGGTACATGATAAGTGTGGCCAGTAGATGGCAGTCACACATAAGATGTACATGTAGACTGTACTATGATGGCAGTCACACATAAGAGATACGTGCAGACTGCACTATGATGGCAATATGACTCTAAAGTACACCAACATTTTATATGTTCCATTGAAAATATGGAACATTACACACGGTGCTCAAAATAGAGGTGCCATAGAGGTCGGGTGCAATGTGAGCTGGGCGGCAGCTGAAGGCAGGGCACTTGGCGGTCCGATCCTCTGCTCCATAAGCTAGCTCTTGGGAGGTGGAATATCACCTCGTTGGAAGGAGCCTGAGCTAGTGCGCGAGGTGGAGAAGTTCCAGCTGGATATAGTCGGACTCACCTCGACGCACAGCAAGGAATCTGGAACCAGTTCTCTGGAGAGGGGCTGGACTCTCTTCCACACTGGCGTTGCACACAGTGAGAGGCGACGGGCTGGGGTAGTAATTCTGGTTTCCCCCCGGCTCAGAGCCTGCATGTTGGAGTTCAACCCGGTGGACGAGAGGGTAGCTTCCCTCCGCCTTCGGGTGGGGGGACTGACTGTTTGTGCTTACACACCAAACAGCAGTTCAGAGTACCCACCCTTTTTGGATACACTCGAGGGAGTACTGGAAAGTGCTCCCCCGGGTGATTGCCTTGTCCTACTGGGGGACTTCAACGCTCATGTTGGCAACGACAGTGAAACCTGGAGAGGCGTGATTGGGAAGAATGTCCGCCCGGATCTGAACCCGAGTGGTGTTTTGTTATTGGACTTTTGTGCTGGTCACAGATTGTCCATAACAAACACCATGTTCAAACATAAGGGTGTCCATATGTGCACTTGGCACCAGGACACCCTAGGCCGCAGTTCCATGATCCACTTTGTAGTTGTGTCGTCGGATTTGCGGCCTCATGTTTTGGACACTCGGGTGAAGAGAGGGGTGGAGCTTTCTACCGATCACCACCTGGTGGTGAGTTGGCTGCGATGGTGGGGGAGGATGCCGGACAGACCTGGCAGGCCCAAACGCATTGTGAGGGTCTGCTGGGAACGTCTGGCAGAGTCTCCTGTCAGAGAGAGTTTCAATTCCCACCTCCGGAAGAACTTTGAACATGTCACGAGGGAGGTGCTGGACATTGAGTCCGAATGCATTTTACCATCGATAACGTGACATGCAGCAAGTGCGCTCTTTAAGTCAATTAGTGTGCGAGGAATATATATGTATGAATACACATATATATATATATATATATATATATATATATATATATATATATATATATATATATATATATATATATATATATGACACATACATATATATAAACATGGACATATACATATACATATATACACACACATATATATACATTTACATATACATATACATATATACACACACACACACAAACATTTACATATAATATATATATATATATACATATATATATATATATATATATATATATATATACAGTATATATAGCGCGGCCCCCAGCCAAATTGTTTTACCCCAATGCGGCCCCGGAGTCAAAAGGTTTGGGGACCCCTGATCCTGGATGATGCCAGTCCCCCTCTGCATAGCATTGTCAGTAGCCAGAGGAGCCTGTTCAGTGCTAGACTGCTTCATCCCAAATGCAGGACTAATAGACTCAAAAACTATTTTGTCCCACACACCATCAGACTGTACAACTCCTCTCGGAGGGGTACTAGGATGACAGGGGATGCAAAACAATAACCTATACCCCCATTATTTATTATTTACTTTTTAAATGATCTCTCAATTGTGTGCACTGCTGCTGGAGTTTAAATGTTCCTGAGGGAATCAATAAAGTACTATATAGCTATTTATCTATCTACTTACATCATGTGTACATATAACATGTTATTATGAATGTTACTTTATATATGACATATATACTTACAGCATGTACTGTATATAAAACGATGACGGAGGCTTTTGAATGTTTTTTTTAGAGTAGTTACTCCAATCGGCTGCATTGTTAGCTGACTTTTGCTTGCGTTTATTTACGTGTTAAAATCCATAAAAATAAGAAACACTCTTCTTGTTTGACATATTGATTGTGAGTGACGGACACAATTCCCCAAAAAGTGCAGTTCCCCTTGAACTTTTCTCCCCTTCCTTCCGCTGTTCCTCCAATCTGCTGCAACCCATGAATTAATTTCCAAAGGCCTGGATATGGAACACGAACTCTTTATGGTCCGTCCCAGCATTCCCTTGCTGAGCGGCCTGAGGTCTGCTCTGGATGGCAGAAAGTCCCAGTGGATGAAAAAGTCCCTTTGATAGCGGCACACAACGTGTATGAAGAAGCTGTTGCTTATTGAGGCATTGTTAGATAAGTCCATTAGGAAGCAGCAGGTCGGGTCCAAAGGAAGCAGAGATCTTTCATGTGGAGATAAATCATTCTAGTGTTCCACTTCTGAAGGGACAACATAGCAACCTCTTCCTACTTTTTTTAAAGACGACGACAGATGGTGTTTGGTTTGAGTCGGGGGGGTTGACCGTCATCAAGCAAAATGAGTTTTTTAGTATCTGCAGACTTTAAATAGTACTGAAGTTTCATTCGGGATTATCTCTCTGTCCTGAATGACAATGATGCACTGCTTCTTTTTTTTTTTTCAATTATAGGTCTGTGCTTTTGTCCTTCACCACTTTAACATAATCGCTCAAAAGCCCTTTTTAAGACGTCACAAAAGTACATTATCAGGATAACAAATAACGGCGTTATCTTGACGTATCGAGTCTCATCCCTGCCTGGCCCAGAAAGTCCTCAAGGCTTTGGCACAAACGTTTGCGAGATGAGAAAAAATATATTAAACATGTGTAACAAACGTGCACCGTGGTAGTCCGTCCTGCAGGGTAATGTTCCTGTCGCCACTTGTCGTAGCAAATGGAAACAGGAACGCTGATGGGTCGCCACAAGGGATAAAAGATGGGAAAAAGGTCAACGCTGGGGAAGGATGAGTAAAAAAATACAATCTAGACTGGTCTCCTAAGGGCGCCCAGTCTGGAGTGGGAAAAAACCTCCATAGCTCCACATGGAGCTATGGAGGGTGCATTGGAATGCGCCCTGGCCGTGACAGAAGGCATCAAAACTATGAATGAACCCATGTGGAGTTATCCATCCATCCATCCATCCATCTTCTTCCGCTTATCCGAGGTCGGGTCGCGGGGGCAGCAGCCTAAGCAGGGAAACCCAGACTTCCCTCTCCCCAGCCACTTCGTCCAGCTCCTCCCGGGGCATCCCGAGGCGTTCCCAGGCCAGCCGGGAGACATAGTCTTCCCAACGTGTCCTGGGTCTTCCCCGTGGCCTCCTACCGGTCGGACGCTCCCTAAACACCTCCCTAGGGAGGCGTCCGGGTGGCATCCTGACCAGATGCCCGAACCACCTCATCTGGCTCCTCTCCATGTGGAGGAGCAGTGGCTTTACTTTGAGCTCCCCCCGGATGGCAGAGCTTCTCACCCTATCTCTAAGGGAGAGACCCGCCACCCGGTGGAGGAAACTCATTTGGGCCGCTTGTACCCGTGATCTTGTCCTTTCGGTCATAACCCAAAGCTCATGACCATAGGTGAGGATGGGAAGGTAGATCGATCGGTAAATTGAGAGCTTTGCCTTCCGGCTCAGCTCCTTCTTCACCACAACGGATCGATACAGCGTCCGCATTACTGAAGACGCCGCACCGATCCGCCTGTCAATCTCACGATCCACTCTTCCCTCACTCGTGAACAAGACTCCGAGGTACTTGAACTCCTCCACTTGGGGCAAGATCTCCTCCCCAACCCGGACATGGCACTCCATCCGGGCGAGAACCATGGACTCGGACTTGGAGGTGCTGATTCTCATCCCAGTCGGCTGCGAACCGATCCAGTGAGAGCTGAAGATCCTGGCCAGATGAAGCCATCAGGACCACATCATCTGCAAAAAGCAGAGACCTAATCCTGCAGCCACCAAACCAGATCCCCTCAACGCCTTGACTGCGCCTAGAAATTCTGTCCATAAAAGTTCTGAACAGAATGGGTGACAAAAGGCAGCCTTGGCGGAGTCCAACCCTCACTGGAAACGTGTCCGACTTACTGCCGCCAATGCGGACCAAGCTCTGACTCTGATCATACAGGGAGCGGACCGCCACAATCAGACAGTCCGATTCCCCATACTCTCTGAGCACTCCCCACAGGACTTCCCGAGGGACACGGTCCAATGCCTTCTCCAAGTCCACAAAACACATGTAGACTGGTTGGGGAAACTCCCATGCGCCCTCAAGGACCCTGCCCAGAGTATAGAGCTGGTCCACAGTTCCACGACCAGGACCAAAACCACACTGTTGCTCCTGAATCCGAGGTTCGACTATCCGGCGTAGCCTCCTCTCCATGTGGAGTTATGTACTTAACAAAAACAGGTGAAATAACTGAAAACATATGTTATAGTCTATTTTCTTCAAAATAGCCACCCTTTGTTCTGATTACTGCTTTGCACACTCTTGGCATTCTCTCCATGAGCTTCAAGAGGTAGTCACCTGAAACTGTTTTCACTTCACAGGTGTCGTAGTTTTGATGCCTTCAGTGACAATCTACGATGTAAATAAATAGCCATGGAAATAAAGAAAAGGTGTTGAATGAAATGGTGTGTCCAAACGTTGGTCTGTACTGTATGTTTCGTCATTGCTCACGATTTTCTTCAACTTGTTGAGGAAGAATTACAGCGTCCATACGAGAGATAGCAGAATGGTGTCTGTACTGTATGTTTCGTCATTGCTCACGATTTTCTTCAACTTGTTGAGGAAGAATTACAGCGTCCATACGAGAGATAGCAGAACGAGGCTCAGTTGGATGCAGGGATAAATTATTTTTGAAATTGGTCCTGGTTAGAAAAAAAATAGACAGATGCAGGCTTTCGGAATTCATTCTGAAGCACGTTGCAGTCAACTATGGTGCCAAAGGTTGGTGGTCATCCAAACAGCAAACTGCAGAGAAGAAAAGGTAATGAAAAGAAAATTACAAACTGCCTGCTGAGTCACTTTCATAAGTTATAAGTCTTAGTAAATATGGCACATTGCTGTTGATCAGTAGAGATTATGTGATCTTAATCATGATTTACAATACTAAACCCACTAACGTGTCCAGCTCTCGTGCTGCGTGGCCAAAGTTGCCTAAAAAGCATTATAAAGTATAATTATTAAGATGCATATAATTCAGAGGTGTCCAAAGTGCGGCCTGGGGGTCATTTGCGGCCCGCAGCTAATCGTTTACCGCCCCCCCACACATTCTGCAAAAATTGCAAAATTGATAGTATTGCAAAAATTAAAAAAACACATTTTAAAACAGTGGAATGAGGTGAAATCTAACGAGAAAAAGTTGCAATGTTGACACAAAGATGCCATGCAGGCTGTTTTTTTTTTTTTTTTCTTTATTTGTATTTTTTTTGCCATTGCTCGAGGAAAAAAAAAAAAAGAAAAAAAATCTATGTTACAATGAATTATTACTTAAAAAATGTCACTTTAAAATGTTTTATGTGGAAAAAAAACATCAAAGTTTTATTTGACAAAAGAGCATAAAACAAACAAAATAATAGTTCAAACGTCAAATGGACAAATATATCTGAAGTTGATCTTGTAATTTAAGGGTGAAAAGTAAAAATGTATCACTTTATGAGTGGGAGACCTTTTGGGTCCCAAATATATTTAGTGGGATTTTATTTAACTTTTCACTGTGATTACTCAAAAATATGAAATAATTCAAATCAATGTTGTCCTGCATTATTGATCTTTTAAGGCTCTAATTACTAAATACTGCATATTTCAGTTTTACTATAAAAAACTAAGTTGTCTTTGACAGAAAAGGCATAAAACCTGTTTTTTTTTTTTTACTTGATATCAACCTGAAGTTGATTTAGAGATATACTGTAAAAAAATAAAAATAATAATTTGACTTATTTTTAACATTTTAATGACTGAGACCCTTGATTGGTCCCCGGGAGCCCTAAAGGTTAAAAAAAAAAAATCTATATATTTTGTTATGGTTTGAAAATGAAAAATATGAAAATGGCCCCCGTATGCTTACATTTTTCCGTGTTTGGCCCTCAGTGGAAAAAGTTTGGACACCCCTGATATAATTAAAAGCTTCTAGTTATAATTAAACAAACAAACAAACACAAAGCAGACACCATGAATGCAAGCTTACGTCCATGACTTTACTAAATGGCTCTCGAGTTCAACAAAATATTTGAGTTTTCACAATTACAATATTTGTTATCATAAATATGACATTATCCTTACATTCAAATGTAACTATGGATGCTGTCGTACATTCTGGGAATGAATAATATTCATATGGTGAAGATGTTTTCTCAACAAAAACAATGAACTGTGGTACAGTCATGGAAAAGAGGTGTGGCTTCATGGGCGCCATTAGGTATATTTTAGGTGGGCTGCAAAAAGTGCAGACAAACTCAGTATAAATATGCAGGAATGTGAATTTAAAGAAATATTAAATCATTTGGTTTCCTTTCACTTCACAGTGTAAGGTGGAGAGCGTTTGTCAGCTCTTATCATCCAATCCAGTCCATTCCACCAGTAAAGCCCAAATTACTGGAAATTAGATTCAGATTCACAAGTACTTTTTAATCCCAGAGGGGACATTAAGATGTTCAGCACAATCCCATTCAAGAGCAGACAAACATTACAGGGACACAGAAATAGGTTCGCTGACAGGTCTGCCAACCCCTTACAAAAAAAAAAGGTAAGAAACAGGTGAACGCTGGGTGGGTGAAGTCAAAAAATATTCAGTCAAAGGCTGGACTCCAGGGAGGGGGTCCAGACTGAGGCCAAGGAAAAAAACCTCATATCCTTAGCACACATAAACATGTTACATAGAATCAACAAAACTTGCAACTGAGGGGTGGGGGTGGGGGCTACGGAGGCCGGCTGCTGCTGTATAAATCCAGTCCAGGTTTTTACTGTTATCTTCCACACTGCCGCAGGTCATGACCTCTGTCATTTTTTTAAGTGGCAAAAAGAAAAGGCCATGACTGACTGCAAATGTACTTTGTGTAGGACGTGGTGTGCGCCGTACGTCACCGTGCGGTACATCATCCTGTCTCAACATTCCAAATTGCAACACTATGGTGTTAGAGGGGTTGCACTCAGTTGGTACAGAAGGTATTCATTTGAGAGGGAGAAATATGTGCAAATATATAACAGCAAGTCTCCAAGTAAACTTATGACATGTGGAGTTCCACAAGGCTCCTTATTGGGACCACTTATTTTTATATTATATATAAATGACTTTGTGAACTCATCAATTATTCTTCACAAAGTAATTTTTGCTGTAGACACAAATGTATTTATGTCACACAAAAGTCCTGAAAGCCTTCAAGCTTTTGTCAATAGTGATTTAGTTAAAGGCCTACTGAAATGAAATGTTCTTATTTAAACGGGGATAGCAGATCCATTCTATGTGTCATACTTGATCATTTCGCGATATTGCCATATTTTTGCTGAAAGGATTTAGTAGAGAACATCGACGATAAAGTTCGCAACTTTTGGTCGCTGATAAAAAAAGCCTTGCCTGTAGCGGAAGTAGCGTGACGTCACAGGTTGAAAGGCTCCTCACATTTGCACATTGTTTACACCAGCAGCGAGAGCGATTCAAACCGAGAAAGCGACGATTACCCCATTAATTTGAGCCAGGATGAAAGATTTGTGGATGAGGAGCGTGAGAGTGAAGGACTAGAGTGCAGTGCAGGACGTATCTTTTTTCGCTCTGAGCGTAACTTAGGTACAAGCTGGCTCATTGGATTCCACACTCTCTCCTTTTTCTATTGTGGATCACGGATTTGTATTTTAAACCACCTGGGATACTATATCCTCTTGAAAATGAGAGTCGAGAACGCCAAATGGACATTCACAGTGACTTTTATCTCCACGACAATACATCGGTGAAGCACTTTAGCTACAGAGCTAACGTGATAGCATCGTGCTTGAATGCAGATAGAAACAAAAGAAATAAGCCCCTGACTGGAAGGATAGACAGAAGATCAACAATACTACTATCAGGAGACACCCAACCAAACACTGGACCTGTAACTACACGGTTAATGCTGTGGACTTCACCCGATCATCGATGCGGCCGGCGGCTAGCGTTGGATAGCGCGTCTGCTATCCAAGTCAAAGTCCTCCTGGTTGTGTTGCTGCAGCCAGCCGCTAATACACCGATCCCACCTACAACTTTCTTTGCAGTCTCCATTGTTCATTAAACAAATTGCAAAAGATTCCCCAACACAGATGTCCAGAATACTGTGAAATTTTGAGATGAAAACAGAGTTTTTTTGTATTGGATTCAATGGTGTCCGAATACTTCCGTTTAACTATTGACGTCACGCGCATACGTCATCATACATAGACCTTTTCAAGCGGAAGTTTAGCGTGAAATGTAAAATGTCACTTTATAAGTTAACCCGGCCGTATTGGCATGTGTTGCAATGTTAGGATGTCATCATTGATATATAAACTATCAGACTGCGTGGTCGCTAGTAGTGGCTTTCAGTAGGACTTTAATGGTTCATTTGTTCAACCTTGGCCCGCGGCTTTGTTCAGTTTTAAATTTTGGCCCACTCTGAATTTGAGTTTGACACCCGTGCTCCAAAGCAATCACACATGTGGTTTTTTAGTATTTATGTTTGAAAGCAGATGGCCTTGGGTTGAAATCCCTTTCATCGATGAAGTTGTAGTAAAGTTTTAGAACTATGTTAAAATGGTTTAATACGCTAAACATCATTCTAGTAAAAGGAGTGGACGGTTACAAAATGATGCTGTCATCAAAGATGTCAGATAATCCAACACGTGATAGTTCTACTGCGATGAAAGCTTTTGTTATTCTGGGATTTGATTGTGTTGTGCAAGGTCATGTGGTTCATACGATGCAGGGACAACCTTGAGTTCAGCCTTTCGAAGATCCTCTCGGACAAACAATGGCTGTCCTTGGTACTTACAAAGCCTGCTGCAGTGTTTGTGCTGCACACGGCCAGAACCAGACATGACAGGTGGACCTTTTTCCAAGAAAGTACACTTTTACAACTGCTTGAAGCAACAACTAGCTCCAGCTATGAGCTAATCGCTAACAGCTAAAAGTCCCGTGTAATTGATGAACCGGGTGCTCCCCATTTTGCTAAATAAAAACCTGGCTAGTGAAGTGAGTAAACTGACCTTATATTATGTTCAACGCATGGTGAACGTTTATATTCAACTTGGAGGAAGCCAACCACCAGGTTTAGGTGAATAATGGTTGAGTCCATAATAAATTAAGGAGCCTTAGTTGGACATTCACATGTGGACTGGATTTAGCTCTCTCACGAGAAGTAGCAATAAAACCAGGCGTCGGAATGCAAAAGTGATAGCCCTATCCTGAAGGAGAGATTCCATGTTTATCTTAAACGTCAACCTACAAGTTATGGTATACATCTGTTGTCCTCCCAGTCACTTACACACAAACATCTCCTTACATGGCCAGGTTGTACTCTCCTGAATTAACACACACCCAGACAGAGAAAGAAGGAATATAAGACTCCTCCAAGTTAGGAGTGCCTCATTTTTTATTTTTTACTTGACCTCCTCCAGGTACTGCAGTCCTGTATAATGACCCTCACTTGTAATAAAGCAACTTTTTGTTCAGCAAAGCGTCTCCGACGTCACTATTGATCCAGCCGCACGACCGCGTCGCCCTTCTGCCCGGGAAGGGTTGACAAGACCAGAAATACACATCGCTAGCAAACCAAGTCAAAGACTTAGTTAAAGTTAAGGTTAAAGTACCAATGATAGTCACACACACAGTAGGTGAGACATTTGTCCTCTGCATTTGACCCGTCATCCTTGGACCATCAAATTGGACCAAAAATAAAAAATAAAAATCTGTCTGGAGCCGCAAAAAATTAAAAGCCTTATATGAGTGTAAAAATGAAGACAACACATGATGTAAGTGTCTATATTAGCTATATTAGCCTACTATCAAAATGACTTTAAAAGTCTTATATAAGTGTTATAATGAAGACAACACATGATGTAAGTGTCTATATTAGCTATATTAGCCTACTATCAAAATGACTTTAAAAGTCTTATATAAGTGTTATAATGAAGACAACACATGATGTAAGTGTCTATATTAGTTATATTAGCCTACTATCAAAATGACTTTAAAAGTCTTATATAAGTGTTATAATGAAGTCAACACATGATGTAAGTGTCTATATTAGTTATATTAGCCTACTATCAAAATGACTTTAAAAGTCTTATATAAGTGTTATAATGAAGACAACACATGATGTAAGTGTCTATATTAGCTATATTAGCCTACTATCAAAGGCTGACGCAAATCTTCGTTGACAGAAATGTTGTATTTAAATATTTATTTTACACATTTTTACAACATTGGAAATCATTTGTAAAATGGATGCTTCTCGCAGGATGAGATAACTTCTTGAAATGACTGGCTCAGAATGGCCAAAGTTATAAATGTTTGTTTCCAAGTTAAATGAAACATCAGGCTGTCTTCTTCTAATGGATTTATTACAATCTTTGCAAGCTGGGTAACGTTTGCTGTGGTCTGGAACAACACGGCATGCAAATCCCATGTTACATACAGATAATGTGTCATGAGACATACAAATATAAATTAAATACACAGAGGACATGAGTAAAGGAAATTAAATGAGCTCAAAACTGCAATATGTACATACAGCTAGCCTAAGTAGCATATTAGCATTGATTAGTTTGCAGTCATGGACTGACCAAATATGCCTGATAAGCACTCCAAGGAGTCAATAACATCAACGATGCTCACCTTTGTGCATTCACCATACTTGCCAACCTTGAGACCTCCGATTCCGGGGGGTGGGGTGGGGCGTGGTCGGGGGCATGGTTGGGGGCGTGGTTAAGAGGGGAGGAGTATATTTACAGCTACAATTCACCAACTTGAGTATTTCATATACATTTCATATATATATATATATATATATATATATATATATATATATATATATATATATATATATATATATATATATATATATATATATATGTGTATGAACTACTTGACTTTCAGTGAATTCTAGCTATATATATATATATATATATATATATATATATATTTTATTATACATATAAATAAAAGAAATACTTGAATTTCAGTGTTCCGGAGGCTATCCAGTAGATGGCAGTATTGTCCAGGGAGAGGCGCTGAATTCCGGGAGTCTCCCGGTTTTACCGGGAGGGTTGGCAAGTATGGCATTCACACACAGCATAAAACTGTGCTGAAAACCTTCATTTCCCCTCGGGGATTAATAAATTATTTCTGCTTCTGCTTCTGATAAACAGTGGAATTTCTAACAATTAGGAAGGTTTGTGTCACGTTTAAACCAAAAAAATTGTTTTCTTCATCTTTTTCCATTATCACACATCTCTGAAAGAGGTCCAGGGAGCCACTAGGGCGGCGCTATGCGGCTCTCAAGCCGCGACTTGCTGACCCTTGATCTAATAGATAGAAATCATTGGTAAGGTTTCCTACATTTGTACAGGATTTCAACGTTGGAAATGCCTTGCAAAGCATCTTAAAAATGGTAAAACAGCTTCAGGCGTTGATTCCTCCCGAACCTTCAAAAGTGCCCCCTTGACCTCCAGCTGATATTTTTCAATTACTGTACTTGTACTTTTACCTCACTGGGATCCTGTTATATTGAGTTCCATTCCAATCACTACATGTATTTACCTCATCATTATGTGTTTATAATCTATTAATTACTGCTTGCAAAGACGCTCTATTTTGGCTTCACAATCAGAATCAGAATCAGAAATAATTTATTCATCCCTGAGGGGAAAATAAGATTTTCAGCACAATCCCATTCAAGATCAGGCAAACATCACAGGGAGACAGAACAGGATCAAACATTACAGGGAGACAGAGCAGGATCAAACATTACAGGTAGACGGAACGGGATCGCTGACGGGTCTGCCAACTTTTGGCGCCCCTTACAAAAAAGGTGAGAAACAGGTAAACATTGGGAAGGGAGAGGTGAGAGAGAAAAAAATTCAGTCTAAGCCTGGGCCCCTGGAGAGGGGGTCCAGACTGAGGCCAAGGGAATAAAAACAACCTCAAAGCCATAGCACACAAAAACATGTGTGTAAGAGGGGAACATCAAAGAACACAAAGGACATTATTTTGTGTTTCCCTCTTGTTTTCATGTTTTATTATATATATATATATATATATATATATATATATATATATATATATATATATATATATATATATATATATATATATATATATATATATATATATATATATATATATATATGTATATATATATATATATATATATATATATGTATATATATATATATATATATGTATATATATATATATATATATGTATATATATATGTATATATGTATATATATATATATATATGTATATATATATGTATATATATATATATATATATATATATATATATATATATATATATATATATATGTATATATATATATATGTATATATATATATATGTATATATATATATATATATATATATATATGTATATATATATATATATATATATATATATATATATATATATATATGTGTATATATATATATATATATATATATATATATATATATATATATATATGTATATATATATATATGTATATATATATATATGTATATATGTATATATATATATATATATATGTATATATATATATATGTATATATATATATATGTATATATGTATATATATATATATATATATATATATATGTATATATATATATATATATATATATATATATATATATATATATATATATATATATATATATATATATATATATATTAGGGGTGTAACGTGACGGAAGGAGATTTTTTACCTATATCCATATTTAAGTGTAACTTCTTTACTTCCATAGTCATATTACAAAATAGCTAGTATTCTTCCTTCTTTCTCTCTCATAGTAATGTGTGTCGGCCTTCTAGCAGCGGAATGCAGGGGGTAAAGATAACTCAGGGAGTAGTCTAAACAACGAGGGCGGGAGCGAGGGACAGAGGGAAGAACACAGGAGTTCCGGGGTTTTGAGGGAAGATCGATCTAGACTGGGCGAGGGAAGGCTTCTGTACTGGATTTGGTCTCACGTTTGTCTTCAAAGCTTTGAGAATAAACCACGAAATACCAACTACTGCTTTTGGTGATCAATTTAAACTCCAGCTTATGTGCCATTAAAAGAACTTGGGAGTGGACAGCATCTTAAAATCCCTGGGAGGAAGAGCTGTCAACGCAACAAACGGTACACAAAAATTTCGGTTCGGTACGTACCTCGGTTTAGAGGTCACGGTTCGGTTCATTTTCGGTACTGTAAGAAAACAACAAAATATACATTTTTTGGTTATTTATTTACCAAATTTGTAAACAATGGCTTTATCCTTTTAACATTGGGAACACTATAATAATTCTGCCCACGTTAATCAACATTAAACTGCCTCAAGTTGTTGCTCACATTAGATAAAATGACAAAACTTTTCTTCCACGTATAAAAAGTGCAACATTAAACAGTTTCAAGTCAACTCCATCCATCCATCCATTGTCTACCGCTTGTTCCTTTTGGGGTCGCTGGAGCCTATCTCAGCTACAATCGGGCGGAAGGTTCAAGTCAACTCATCATGCTTAATTTATTACAGCATTTGGGAAGCCTGTAGTTGATTTTTATGATGTAAATGTTATATTTGTATCAACATGTGATAGCAGGGACCCTGCCATTCAAAACTAGGCTGCTGCATTACTAATGATTCATGTAACTATAGCTGAAAAAATAGTACAAAAGCAATAGGAGAGACTATTCATCCCTGAACACCATGGAGTTCATGTAGGCTTAATGATGCACTTACATTATTATATCAACTATCAGAGACAGAAACTCTTCATTTAACATAATGTCCTTTTTTGCTGCTTCAACACAGCTCAATCAACACAGAAAAAGGTAAAGTGAAATAACAAACAGACAGGGCTTTGCTGTCCGTAACACACACACACACACCGCAAAATGAGCTAACGTTACGCTAAAAGCTAATTATCCTTCACCTCAAGCCAGGATAGCGAGCGAGCTGAGCTGCTGTTTGTTTCTAGAACGTCAACAGGCTCATAGTGATGTTACTAGTAGTTGACTATTATAATTTGGGGAGAGTCCGCTGCCTGATGCTTACCTGCTAAACACCTATCTGCTAACCCCACCGCAGAAGCACTGACGACATGCGCTCTGAATACGCACTGCTGATTGGCTGTTACCGCTCTGTGTGTAACCAATCAGATGGTTGTGTGGGTGGGACAATGCTGGGTGCTGTGTAGAGTACTGACAGAGGCAGAAGAAGTGGAGCAGCTTGTTAAGACTTTAGCTTAGGCGGCTACTTAATATGTCTGTGTGGAAACTCGTTCGGTACACCTCCGAACCGAACCGAAACCCCCGTACCTAAACGGTTCAATACAAATACGCGTACCGTTACACCCCTAATATATATATATATATTTTTTTTTCCTTTTGGTTCGGGACCCTTTGGGACTGTATGACAAGGGGTGGCACTTTCGTGACTTCTGTGGTGCTTTTTTGTCGACTTCTGGATCTGCCTCCCGGGAGCCTTTTGGCCATGGACACCAGCTGCTGGGTCTCTGCCACACCAGAGTCCATTTGGAGAGACTGGAGGAGATGCGGATGAAGAGACAGGGCTGCGGAGCTAGCACTGAGCGCCGGGCCGGACAGGCTTCACAGTGTCTTGGCTGAATGAGCAGGTATCGGACACCTCGGTCTCCTAAGACGCATCCTCGCTCATCCATGCGGACTGGACACTGGCCGGGTTAGCGGGCGGCCGAGAGTGGAAATCCTTTCTCAAGCAGCTATTGCAAGGAATTGAGGGATTTCACCATCTACGCTCCGTAATATCATCAAAGGGTTCAGAGAATGTGGAGAAATCACTGCACGTAAGCAGCTAAGCCCGTGACCTTCCATCTCTCTTGTTTGCTTTGTTGGGTCTGCTCCTGTCTCTGGCCATGCTCCCCCCACCCCAGCAGACGATGGTGTGGAACACCGCAGAGGCCACCACAGTGTATATGTTTCTTTTACTTTTTTATTCATAGCTGTGTGTAGAAGTGTCTGCTTGCATCAGCTCTGCTCTTTTAATGTCTTTAATGTCCTTTGATGTTCTTTGATGTTTCCCTCTTACACACATGTAAGAGGGATGTGTGCTCTGGCTATGAGTTGGTTTTTTTCTTGGCCTCTCCAGGGGCCCAGGCTTAGACCGATTTTTAAAACATTTTTAATTTCTTTTTTTCTAGGGTGCACCGGATTATAAGGCGCACTGCCAATGAATGGTCTATTCTTATCTTTGTTCATATATAAGGCACATCGGAATATAAGGCGCATTAAGGGAGTCGTCATCATTTGTTCTAAATGTAGAAGACTTCCTTGTGGTCTACATAACATGTAATGATGGTTCTTTGCTGAAAATGTTGCATAGATGATGTTTTACACATCATCTTCAAGTCACTTTCTGACAGTCGCTTCAGGATGCACCATTTTGTGGGTGGTCTTATTTACGTGGCTCACCTTCGACAGCGTCTTCTCCCCGTCATCTTTGTTGTAGCGGTGTAGCGTGCAAGGACGGGAGTGGAAGAAGTGTCAAAAAATGGAGCTAACTGTTTTAATGACATTCACACTTTACTTCATTTAATAACGGAGCAGCATCTCCTCATCCGTGGCTCACTAGTGCAACAACAACGCCCAGAATGTGTCCCGTGAAAAACCTTCCAACCGGAACACTCTAATAACTAAAGTTCCTTGGGTGAATAATGTAAACTCACTACACCGGTATGTTTTAGTGCTTTCATGGTGAGTTTACTGACAGATATAAGTAAGAACTTTACACTACTTTATATTAGAAATGGCAACAGCGGAGGATGAATGTCACATAACAAGAAGATAGAGACAAAGAAGAAGCTTATCGACTATCGTGTCGGCATAGACTTCAAAGGCGGACGCGCGCAATTGTTCAGGACTTATGCAGATCCCACTTACACTTGTTCAACAAGTTCTGCGATTCAGAACAAGTGCATAAAGACTGGAATAGAGGAACAATTGTAAAACTACCCAATTATTATTTGTCTGAGGCAAGGTTTTTTGTACAGACTATTAAACAGACTCAAAGATGCTCTGAATACAAGACTTTGACAGGAAAAGCTTTGGACTGATCTGGAATGACCGCAGAATAACTGACCTGATGACTTGCCCTTTCTCGGAGACACAGCCAAGGCTCTACAGACACAGCAGCTAAGGTCGGCCTCAGGATCAGCACTGAAAAAAACATGTCAGGAAAGAAAGAACACCCACCCGACTTGCAAGTGCAATTGAAACTGCAGAAAATGTGCAGAGCTTTACCTACCTCGGGAGCATTCTATCCAATAAAGGAGACACAGGAATTGACATTTCAAGCAAGTTAGGAAAAGCTGGAGCCGTCTTTCAAAGACTGAATAAGATATTGACATCCAGATTAATCCCATTAAAAAGTAAAATCACTCTATACAACTACTTAATCATCCCGGTAGCCATAAATGCCAGTGAGGCATGGAAGATGAGGCACTGTCCCAAAAGATCAATGTTTTCCTCAAAAATGATGCAGGAACCTTTTGAACATCTCATGGAAAGGTAAAGTTCCAAAGGAAGATGTGCTACAAAGAACTAAATAAATTCCGCTTAATACCATCGTAAATAAATGTCGACTGACAATGTAAGACCATACCTGAAGGATGGAAGAGGGAAGACACCCAAAGTCCTCACGAGAGTGGACACCACAATATGGTATACGGAAAAGGAAGAGGCCAGTAACCCCATGGAGGAGAACAATCAAAAATGATCTGCAGTCAATGGAACTGAACTGGGAAGAGGCAAAGATTCTTGTTATGGACAGACTGAAATGGAGGTCAGCTGTTGCTGCCTAATGCTCCACAGGGAACGGGAGGAACTAAGTCCAAGTCTAAGTGAGTAATCATTATAGACCAGTTTTTATTATATAGTGGGGCGGGCATGGTAGGTGGCACGTATGCGCTTGTGTCACGTTTCAGTGCACAGTGTCCACAAGTATCGGAGAATAAAGTAATACTCTTAATCTTTAGCCTAATGGCATATTTATTACAAGTAGCGGCTGAAAATGGCGCGTCTCACAATGAGAGCGTAATGACGTCACATCCTGTGTACGTACCGTAAACATTTAGAACACACAGCACAACACAATAGGTACCGTAATGCAATGAGTAAGGGCGCAATCAAAACACAACATTTAACAGCTTATGCCAGCAACCAAGCAAGGGGTTTGTACGGATAAATAAACAAATATCATCAGGTTATCAATCATATTTACATTTATTGGGGGGGGATTATGTCCCAAAGGGGGATGACAAAAAATAGAGAGACACTGCTTTAGTGGAAGCACTTTAAAGAAGAGTCGATCCATCGATCGCCGCTCCAGTCCAAAGTGAGCACCTTTGTGTCAAAGCAACATTCACAATCAGGATATTTTTAGCCATGCAGGAAGTGAAAGCAGATCCTACAGCTGTTGCCATAGCAGCGGTGCTATCACTCTTCCAGTGTTGCACGTGTGGATTCGTTCATCTCGTCCATTCTTCACAAGCGAGTCAAAGCGGAGTACAGCGCCTAAATTAGGCAAGATGCTAATGATTTGTGCGGAATTGCTTTTGTTTAGGACATACTGGATATGTTTCCTTTGAAGAAAAGTAGGATGGACTCAATTAGAAAAAACAAACAAACCTTAAGATGGTAGCCACAACAAAGAGTTTTTGTAATTAAGATCCAGGAATATGATATTCATTACCATAACTAGATGAGGCAATTCCTGAAGGAATTGTGTGAGAATGCTCCAATGCTGAAGTTGAAGTAAAATGCTGACTGAATGTAAGAATAGTTTCAATGTTGGAATGGTTTGAATGTTGAAGAGTTTGAATTTCCAAGAAAACAGTAATTTGGTTTGGAACTTGGGAAAGTGTTAGTTTGAATGTCCAAGATAAGAGGAATGTGTTGATGTTGGAATGGTTTGAATAGGTTGACAAATGTGGGAATTGTGCAACTTGGAAACATGACAGGAATGCCTGGAAATATGTTAAATGTGGAAAAGTGGTTGTTTGATTTTCCAAAAAGAATTGAATGTGGTGAAGGTATAAAGGTTTGAATCGGTTGAAAAATGTGGGAATTGTGGACATT
Organism: Entelurus aequoreus; assembly: GCF_033978785.1. Lineage (NCBI taxonomy): Eukaryota > Metazoa > Chordata > Actinopteri > Syngnathiformes > Syngnathidae > Entelurus > Entelurus aequoreus. Next base: position 35,519,897 of record NC_084758.1, on the reverse strand, counting down.
TGAAAAATGTATAATTTATTTTGAATGGGGAAAATGTCACTAAAAACTGGGATTTCTAGGAAATCCGGGAATTTATTTGTATAATTGTTGAAAGGGAGCAGACAATTCTTATAGAGACTGAATATTTTGAAATTGGAACGCTTTGAATAGGACAAAAAATGTAAGAGCTGTTGAACTCTGAAAAGTGTCCCATTCATTTCACTGGGAATTGCAGTGTACATTTGGGAATTCCGGGAAAAGAGGGAATTTTTCAAAAAAAGGTCAACTATTTTTCCAATGGTTGGTGTTGGAATTTTTCAAAATGGTCGAGAAATGTTGAAGTAGTAACATTTTTAATTCAGAAATGGTATTACGGGATTCCTGGAATTTTGGGGGAACAGAAAATAATTTCCAATTGAAAAAACAACTTAGTTTTTTGTCCTGATTAAGAGGAATGTTTGGACAGCGGAGCGGTTGAAGTGGGTTGAAAAACGTGGGAGGAGTAATCGCCAGAAAAAAGGGTGAAAAAAGGGTTTGGAATTCTGTGAATTCCTGGAATGTTTTTGAACTTGTAAAAAGGGTAGTTTGAATTTCCAGAATGGTGGAATATGTTGAAGGTGGAATGGTTTGAATCGGTTGAAAAATGTGCAAATGGTGAAAGATTAAATAAATGCCCAATTCATTTTGAATGGGAAAAATACCCCGGAAAACCTGGAATTCTGGGAAATCTTATCCTTTGGAATCTGTCAAGGGAAATTCCACTATTCCCGAATAGGCTGAACAGTTTGAAGTTGGATGGTTTGAATCGGATAAAAAAATGTGGAATGTAGAGCGCGCCAAAATCTGGAGAAGAAGAAGAAGAAGAAGAACTAGATGATGCAATTCCTGAAGGACTTGCGTGTGAATGCTCCAATGCTGGAGTTGAAGTGAAATGCTGACAGAATGTAGTATGAATGTAAGAATAGTTTCAATGTTGGTTTGGTTTGAATGTTGAAGAGTTTGAATTTCCAGGAAAACCTGTTAGTTCAAATTGTTAGTTTAAATGTCCAGAATGAGTGGAATGTGTTGGTGTTGGAATGCTTTGAATAGGTTGAAAATTTGGGAATTGTGCAACTAGGAAAAATGTTCCATTCATTCAAATGGGAAATTCCTGGAAATTTGGGAATTTAGGGAAAAGCGGGATATGATATTTCGGAAAATGATTAGGAGCATGAATGTCCTAAATGAGCTGAATTTGTTGGTTTTGGAATCGTTAAAACCGGGCAATAAATGTTGAAGTAGTCAATGGTATTAGGGAATTTCGGGAAAATCTGGAATTTTTTTGTAAATGGTAAAAAAAAACTTGAATGGTCTGAATGAGTTGAAATGGTTGGTGTAGGAATTTTTCAAATCGGTCGAAAATTCCTGGAATTTTTCTGGAAAACCGGGAATTTTTCCAGTTCAAAAAACAACTTTTGTCTTTGTCCTGATTAAGAGGAATGTTTTGATGTTGGAACAGTTGCAGTGGGTTGAAACATGTGGAAGTAGGAGTCGCTAGAAAAAAGGGTGGAAATAGGGCTTTGGAAAACCAGGAATTCTGGAAAATCCTGGAATTTTGTGGAACTTGGAAAAAAGGGTAGTTTGAATTTCCAGAATGGTGGAATATGTTGAAAGTGGAATGGTTTGAATCGGTTGAAAAATGTGGAAATGGTGGCAGTTTGAAAAATGGACAATTCATTTTGAATGGGAAAAATGTCCCTACAAACCTGGAATTCTGGGAAATCTGAGAATTTTTGGAATTTGTCAAGGGAAAGCCTGCGATTCCCGAATAGACTGAACAATTTGAAGTTGGAACGGTTTGAATCGGATGAAAAATGTGGAAGGTAGAGCGCGCCAAAATCTGGAGAAGAAGAAGAAGACAAAAACGTGTGAATGCTTTGGAACATTCACACTATAATCATGGCGCAGACATAATATATTCAGTTATTTACATTCTAATCTGGGACTTTTTCTATATTACTGTTTAATGGCGCTGCATACATGCTTCACACACTTGCCATGGTGAGAATACAAAGCGCCAATTAATATGGAAATGTGGACGCCTTCACCATCAAACGAGTCATTATTTGACTCGGTGGGGCATCCTGCAGACGTGGGGAATAATCCGGAACCTTCCTGTGTCAGACCCGCCATGCTGATCAAACGGCAACTGAGCAGGGGCACAAGGAAACACACCGAGTTGTGAGGAAAGGTCGCTTTTGTTTTGTATCACGCAGCAGTGACATTTCTGTTTATTAGTCCGTCGTCTTCTTGATCCGTTTAGAACGTGAGATTTATAAAAATGAGCTGGCATTTTCAAAATGAAAGAGACGGCTGTTCTAAGTGTGTCCACTGGATGTCGCTGTCGGAATTATTTCTATCCCCTGTCGGGAGAGTTTGTATGGCATCAGAGTGGGCGGAGCTATGTGCTGTGCTAAGATAGAGGCAACACTTCCATGTTCAGACACTCCTGCTTAAAGTCCTACTGAAAGCCACTACTAGCGACCACGCAGTCTGATAGTTTATATATCAATGATGACATCTTAACATTGCAACACATGCCAATACGGCCGGGTTAACTTATAAAGTGACATTTTACATTTCCCGCTAAACTTCCGCTTGAAAACGTCCAGATATGATGACGTATGCGCGTGACGTCAACGATTGATACGGAACTATTGGGACACATTGTATCCAATACAAAAAGCTCTGTTTTCATCTCAAAACTCCAGAGTATTCTGGACATCTGTGTTGGTGAATCTTTTGCAATTTGTTTAATGAACAATGGAGACTGCAAAGAAGAAAGTTGTAGGTGGGATCGGTGTATTAGCGGCTGGCTGCAGCAACACAACCAGGAGGACTTACTTGGATAGCAGACGCGCTAGCCGCCGACCGCACGGATGATCGGGTGAAGTCCTTCGTCCTTCCGTCGATCGCTGGAACGCAGGTGAGCACGGGTGTTGATGAGCAGATGAGGGCTGGCATAGGTGGAGCGCTGATGTTTTTATCATAGCTCTGTGAGGTCCCGTTGTTAAGTTAGCTTCAATGGCATCGTTAGCAACAGCATTGTTAAGCTTCGCCAGGCTGGAAAGCATTAACCGTGTAGTTACATGTCCATGGTTTAATAGTATTGTTGATCTTCTGTCTATCCTTCCAGTCAGGGGTTTATTTATTTTGTTTCTATCTGCATTTGAACCCGACGCTATCACGTTAGCTCAGTAGCTAAAGAGCTTCCCCGATGTATTGTCGTGGAGATAAAAGTCACTGTGAATGTCCATTTTGTGTTCTGGACTCTCATTTTCAAGAGGATATAGTATCCCAGGTGGTTTAAAATACAAATCCGTGATCCACAATAGAAAAAGGAGAAAGTGTGGAATCCAATGAGCCAGCTTGTACCTAAGTTACGCTCAGAGCGAAAAAAGATATGTCTTGCACTGCATTCTAGTCCTTCACTCTAATGTTCCTCATCCACAAATCTTTCATCCTGGCTCAAATTAATGGGGTAATCGTCGCTTTCTCGGTCCGAATCGCTCTCGCTGCTGGTGTAAACAATGGGGAAATGTGAGGAGCCTTTCAAGCTGTGACGTCACGCTACTTCCGCTACAGGCAAGGCTTTTTTATCAGAGACCAAAAGTTGCGAAATTTATCGTCGATGTTCTCTACTAAATCCTTTCAGCAAAAATATGGCAATATCGCGAAATGATCAAGTATGACATATAGAATGGATCTGCTATCCCCGTTTAAATAAAAACATTTAATTTCAGTCGGCCTTTAAAGTATTTCTGATTCTGATTCTGACTCTGATTCACATGCAATTCCTTCTGGAATTGTCTCATCTACTTAGTGATAGTATACCAAATGTGACTATAATGTGACGTTTATACCCCAAATAATTGCTTTTGATAATAAGTACATTTGGTGTTATACTTATGACTGGGGACACATTTTCCTGGCGCACATACATATGGATCCCCTTTTAACTTTGTGTGATTCATAAAATGAGTCCAAATTCACAAGTTTTGTAGTAGCTACATATGTACAGAATAAACCACATTTTAGTACATCAGTTGAAGAAAATGATTAAATTACATGAATAACATTCTGTAATTTGATTTTGATATTATTATTCATTTCATCTTCTGATAGATTAAAAATTAACACCAATGGGAGCATTTTAAAACTCAACTCCACCTATGTGGCTGATGAGCATTATCACATTATTTATTCAGAAGATATACATTACAATAAATGAAGACTAGATGAGGCAATTCCTGAAGGAATTGCATGTGAATGCTCCAATGCTGAAGTTGAACTGAAATGCTGACAGACTATAGTAAGCATGCAAGAATGTAAGAATTGTGTCAGTGGAGTGGTTAGTTCTGAAGCCGGATTGGAATTTGTACATGAGTTTATTAGTGGCAAGGTAACTATCCACCTGTTCATAAACTATTTTCTCCATTACTTTCGAAATGGAACTGAGAATAGAAACAGGTCGGTAGTTGCCAGGTTCCAATTTGCTTCCTTTTTTAAAAAGGGGGGTCACTCTTGCTATCTTAAAATCTTTTGGTACTTGGCCTTGTGTAATTGAGAGTTTTATTATGTGCGTGATGATCGGGGCAATGACGGAGGCAGAGTCCCTGAGGAATCTGGAGGGAATATTATCAAGGCCGGTGGCCTTGTTAGGGTGGAGCGCGCTCAATTTTTTTAAACACCTCATCAGCTGTGACCATTTCTAATGTGAAATCATCGTTGGATACTCCTAGCTTTCTGTAGAAGGCTTTAATGTGTTCTACACCAAAGCGACCAGAGTGGTGGGACAGCTTGTTGACAAGAGTTGCGGCTATGCTGGTGAAAAAGGTGTTAAGTCTGCTTGCTACCTCCATTTTGTCTGTATTGAGGGAGTCACCCTCCTTGATGCTGATGTTGGTGAGTCTTGTTTTAAGTTTCTGGCTGCAACCAGGAAGCTGGTTGTTGAGAATTTTCCAGAGCTCACGTGGCTTATTTGTGTTTTCCTCTATTTTGTCGTTAATGTAATTTTTTTTTAAGGATTTAGTCAGGTTGGTTGACTTATTTCTTAATTTATTGCATTGCTTTTTGAGAGTTGAAAGGAGTAATTTGAGGTTGATATTATTGGGTTGTTTATCTACTTCTGTTTTACATTTTTGGTATTCAGAGTATTTCCTGTCTCTGTCTTTTATGGCAGCTAATAGATCCGGATTCATCCATGGTTCCGAGCGGGCTTTGATCCTGACTGTTTTCACGGGAGCCATGTCATTTACCGTAATTTCTGGACTATAAGCCGCACCTGAATATAAGCCGCACCAGCTAAATTTAGGGGAAAATACAGATTGCTCCATATATAAGCCGCACCCGACTATAAGCCGCAGGGTTTTGATGTGTAATTAGCGTAGTATATAGGGGTTCCTGCTACCACGGAGGGGATTGTCGGGACAGAGATGACTGTTTGGGAACGCAAAGCGTCCCATTTATTAACAATAAATCTTTCAATCATTCAATCAAACTTTCACATCTTTGACATGGCGAACAGCATTCGTGCAGAGTACAAATAATACAACGGTGCAAAGTAATACAAAGTGCTCGTCTGTACGTTATCAAAATAACCAGCCTACCGGTATATGAAAAGTCAGTCTTTAATCATTGTGTCATCGTCTTCCTCCTGCGTACTAAAACCACCGAAATCCTCTTCGTCGGTGTCGGAGAAGAACAGGCCGTAAATAAGCCGCACCCTTGTATAAGCCGCAGGGACCAGAACGAGGGGAAAAAGTAGCGGCTTATAGTCCGGAAATTACGGTAGTATCTTTAGGAACGCTGTTTTGAAGCGATCCGAAGCAACATCGACCATGTTGCTCGCGAGCACAGGGGACCAGTCCCACTCATCTAATTTTAAATTGAAATTGTCATTGGAGTATTTTTTGAGGGATCTGGATTGGGCTGTTATGTGGCCATTGGCTTTAGGTTTAGCTATTTTGCGGGTGCAGAAGGTTAGATAGTGGTCGCTAAGACCACAGATCATGACCCCACTATTTTTTATTTTAGGCCGGTCTGAAGTGAGAATGAGATCTATGGTTGATTGGGTGGAATCACACACCCTTATAGGTAGCGCTATTAGCTGGGAAAGACCGTGCAGATTACAAAACTTGCTGAAGGATTTGAAGACAGGCGCATCTTTGCGTTGAATATCTGTGTTCAGATCCCCAGTTATAATTTTCTCCACGTTGTCTGTCCCTGCCAAGCATTCTTCCAAAGCCCCATAGAAATCACTCTGATTAGGGGGTCTATAAACAGTCCCTATTAGTACCGGCTTAGCGTTTTTAAATTTGATTTCCACCCACACAGATTCCAGGTCATTGTGGTTAAGATCAGTGCGAGTTATGTATTTAATATCCTGGTGAATATACATACAAACGCCCCCACCGTGTTTATTCCTATCCTTTCTGATAACCGAAAAGTTTTCTATTTCTATCTCTGAGTCAGAAATACTTTGATCAAATTTGGTTTCAGAGAAACACAAGATTTTTACCTTCGTGTTGAGGAACATTTCTCTGATTTGGTCAAGTTTGGCTCCAGAGAGGCTGTTCACATTAAGGTGGATGATGTGTAGTCCACCGGAACCAAAAAGAGCATCAGAGTCCGCTGTGTTGTGGTACTGACCAGAAAAATTGTTGGTTATTATTGCTGTTGAAGTTGGAGAGCAAGGAGAGAGAGGAGAGAGAGAGGGAGGCATATTGATCGTCCTCCAGGTGAAGGGGGAGGGAGGGGGAGGGGCGGAGTTGGAGAGGGGGAGGCCAGGTAGGGTTGCTGGGGGTGGGGGTGGATTTCCTTTTGGCGGGCTTTTTTGAAGACAAAGAGAAAGAGAACAACGAAAATGTCTGTGTAAAGGCGCCTCTAAATCCTGTGTATGCCGCGTCCTCGACCGTCTGGGACCGGGGAGAGGCCGCATGGACCCCCGCCATCTCGTGCAGTTCCCCGCCATCACAGATGTCTGGGTCGCCGTCCACCGCAGCCGCCGCGTCGTTCACCGCCGCTGAGTCGCTGCCTTCTCCGATGACTGGGTCGTCCTCCACCGCCGCCGCCGAGCCTCCGACCGTGTCGATGAACGGGGCGAAGTCCTTCGCTGAGCCGCCGATCGCTGGAGCACAGGTGAGCTTGAGCTGAGATGAGCCGGTAGCCGAGTTAGCTTCGATGGCGACGCTAGCAGTAGCATTGCTAGTCTTCGCCAGTCGGGACAACATTAACCGTGTTGTTGCAGGTCCAGGGTTGAGTTCAGTGTCTCCTGATAGTAGAAGTAATAGTAGTATTATTGACTTTCTGTCTATCCTTCCAGTCAGGGGCATGTTTCTTCTGCCTCGATGTGCAGACAAGCACGATGCTAACACGTTAGCTCCAAAGCCAAGGTGCTTCGCTGATGTATTGTCGTGGAGATAAAAGTCACTGTGTATGTCCATTTCGCGTTCTTGACTCTCATTTTCAAGAGGGTAAAGTATCTGAGGAGGTTTAAAATATAAATCCGTGATCCACAGTAGAAAAAGGAGGAAGTGTGGGATCATCCGAGCAGTTGTTTGAATTCCCGATCGGGAGCGAAAGAGAGTGCGACCGCTCATCTCGGCGTCCAGGGACAAACAGACTGTTGAACGACTGAAGCTCTACATAAAACAAGAATGGGAAATAATTCCACTTTCAAAGCTTCAACAATTAGTTTCCTCAGTTCCCAATCGTTTATTGAGTGTTGTTAAAAGGAAAGGCCATGTAACACAGTGGTGAACATGCCCTTTCCCAACTACTTTGGCACGTGTTGCAGCCATGAAATTCTAAGTTAATTATTATTTGCAAAACAAAAAAAAATGTTAATGAGTTTGAACATGAAATATGTTGTCTTTGTAGCATATTCAACTGAATATGGCTTGAAAAGGATTTGCAAATCATTGTATTCTGTTTATATTTACATCTAACACCATTTCCCAACTCATATGGAAACGGGGTTTGTATATGTTTACTGGCTGACGAGCTTTTGCACAAGTAAACACGCGGTGATGGGCAGTAGCGAGCTACATATAGCTAAACCAGGGGTCACCAACCTTTTTGAAAGCAAGAGCTACTTCTTGGGTAGTGATTAATGCGAAGGGCTACCAGTTTGATACACACTTAAATAAATTGCCACAAATAGCCAAATTGCTCAATTTACTTTTAACTCTATGTTATTATTAATAATTAATGATATTTATCTATGTGGAAACACTGATCATCTTAATGATTTCTCACAATAAATATATATAAAAACAGATAAATATCAATATGCAACACTTTATTTTTATATTTTCTCTGAGAGCACATTTTAGATTTTCGGGAGGGGGCACTAAAATTCGGGAGTATATATATATATATATATATATATATATATATATATATATATATATATATATATATATATATATATATATATATATATATATATACACACATAAACCCCGTTTCCATATGAGTTGGGAAATGGTGTTAGATGTAAATATAAACGGAATACAATGATTTGCAAATCCTTTTCAAGCCATATTCAGTTGAATATGCTACAAAGACAACATATTTCATGTTCAAACTCATAAACTTTATTTATTTTCTGCAAATAATCATTAACTTAGAATTTCATGGCTGCAAAACGTGCCAAAGTAGTTGGGAAAGGGCATGTTCACCACTGTGTTACATGGCCTTTCCTTTGAACAACACTCAGTAAAGGTTTGGGAAGTGAGGAGACACATTTTTGAAGTGGAATTCTTTCCCATTCTTGCTTGATGTACAGCTTAAGTTGTTCAACAGTCCGGGGGTCTCCCTTCTCACATTGCAGGTGCCACACATTTTCAATGTCTGGACTACAGGCAGGCCAGTCTAGTACCCACACTCTTTTACTATGAAGCCACGTTGATGTAACACGTGGCTTGGCATTGTCTTGCTGAAATAAGCAGGGGCGTCCATTGTAACGTTGCTTGGATGGCAACATATGTTGCTCCAAAAGCTGTATGTACCTTTCAGCATGAATGGTGCCTTCACAGATGTGTAAGTTACCCATGTCTTGGCCACTAATACACCCCCATACCATCACACATGCTGCCTTTTACACTTTGTGCCTAGAACAATCCGGATGGTTCTTTTCCTCTTTGGTCCGGAGGACACGACGTCCGCAGTTTCCAAAAACAATTTGAAATGTGGACTCGTCAGACCACAGAACACTTTTCCACTTTGTATCAGTCCATCTTAGATGAGCTCAGGCCCAGCGAAGCCAACGGCGTTTCTGGGTGTTGTTGATAAACGGTTTTCGCCTTGCATAGGACAGTTTTAACTTGTACTTACAGATGTAGCGACCAACTGTAGTTACTGACAGTGGCTTTCTGAAGTGTTCCTGAGCCCATGTGGTGATATCCTTTACACACTGATGTGGCTTGTTGATGCAGTACAGCCTGAGGGATGGAAGGTCACGGGCTTAGCTGCTTACGTGCAGTGATTTCTCCACATTCTCTGAACCCTTTGATGATATTACGGAGCGTAGATGGTGAAATCCCTCAATTCCTTGCAATAGCTGCTTGAGAAAGGTTGTTCTTAAACTGTTCAACAATTTGCTCAGGCATTTGTTGACAAAGTGGTGACCCTCGCCCCATCCTTGTTTGTGAATGACTGAGCATTTCATGGAATCTACTTTTATACCCAATCATGGCACCCACCTGTTCCCAATTAGCCTGCACACCTGTGGGATGTTCCAAATAAGTGTTTGATGAGCATTCCTCAACTTTATCAGTATTTATTGCCACCTTTCCCAACTTCTTTGGCACGTGTTGCTGCCATCAAATTATAAAGTTAATGATTATTTGCACAAAAAAAAAATGTTTATCAGTTTGAACATGAAAATGATTTGCAAATCATTGTATTGCGTTTATATTTACATTTAACACAATTTCCCAACTTTATGGAAACAGGGATCGTATATATCATCAAAGGAACGCATTAAATCCTGACTATTCGGTCACTAAGCGAAGTATTGTGTTCCTCCATGAGTCAGACATACAGTGCATATTTGTTTTTCTTTTCTTTGTCTTCAATGAACCGCAGGGCTCTCATCTATTCTTGTGTTGAGTGCTCACTGCAGCACAAGTGGCAAATCCACTCATTAAGCTAATCCCTAAGTAGGTCTGGGACCGTCTGAGAAGGTACTCTCTAGTTTAGTCGTTATGGCAGAATTTTTTAAACATTTATAGCAAAAGACTGAAGTTGTCTCTGAGGGTAAATCTCTTATTAGAGTGATCAATAAGATGTACTAAAATGTGTTTTGTAAACAAGTTGTTTTTGCAAGTAAAAGTGTTTCATATATTGTGCGCCTAAGTTAATGTTGCTGATCAATTGGAATGTATTAATGTTTGTTTAGGTTTATTGAATTTATTTTTTTTTAGTATCAAATGGTTCAAGTCGGTCAAAAAATATTTATAGTTTAAATAATGATGTTTTAACTCAAGCAAATTAATGCTCTTAAAATATTTTCTGTCGTGGATTAAAAAACAATATTAAAGTTACTCTTTGTAAATTGATATACTGTATTTTTTTGGTTTGCTTTAATGTATATAAGGGTTTAATGTTATGCAAAAGTGTACTTGTAACAATTGTATAGACAAATTATGCTAGCACCTCTTCTTAGTGGAGGCGTAACAGGAAATAATTGAGAAGCACCGACGTAACTATTACGACCACTAAAATATACTCTATGAGGATTAAGTCAATATACATTTTCAAGAAAAAAAAAGTTTTTGAATATACAAAATTACTTTTTTTTATATACACTTTTTAGTAGAAAATGAAACTTGTTCTCGAAACACAAAAAAATAACCAACTTTTTTGTTTAAAATGTAAAAATGTTTTTGTCAAAAATACGTGTTTTTCCAAATTATGGAGCTTTTTCTAGAAAAATTAAACTTTTTTTTCTACTCAAAATATAGGATGTTTCCACAAATATATCAGTAATCAAAATTATGTAACATTTAAAAAAACATTTCTCAAATATTTAAAAAAATTATAAATCAATTTTAAATTAAATACACCTATATTTAGATGACATGTAATAGATGACATTTAATTTAAAATTTCATTTTAAACTTTCTTTACAAAAATAAATGATTATTCCAAATGAATATATATATATATTTTTTATCAGAAAATTGCAAAAAACTTTTTTTTTTTTTTTTTTTTTCTAAATTCCCAAATGATGGAACTGTTTCTAGAATATAGAGAACTTTGTTTAGGTACTACGATGCTACAGGTACTAAACATAAATGAAAAATATCACTTTTTACTACAAAGCATCCAACTTTGTGTGTTATGTATACAGGGGGAGTAGTGACGGCACAGTTCCACAAGGGGGTAATGTTGCTCTGTTTTATTATATATATATATATATATATATATATATATATATATATGCACAATATATACTGTATAATAATACACACAAAAAAGATGAAATACAAGTCTGGTCAGACTCTCTGTTTGCAGGAGTGTTACGACTGCACTGACTGGGACTTGCTTACTGAGTCCAGTGGAGACGATCTGGACAGTAAAGTAGAAGTTGTCTCTTCATATGTTGCTTTTTGTAGGGACATAATCATTCCCTGCAAGAAGGTGAAAATATATCCCAACAATAAGCCATGGGTGTCCACATCTGTAAAGTCGTGTATACAAAGAAAGATCAATTATTTTAAAGAAGGAACAGTACAGGATCAGCTTTCAGCTACAAAAGAACTTCAGTCACAAATTCTGAAAACTTAACAAAACTATAAATTAAAACATCCATCCATCCATTCATCCATCTTCTTCCGCTTATCCGAGGTTGTGTCACGGGGGTAGCAGCCTAAGCAGAGTAGCCCAGACTTCCCTCTACCCAGACACTTCGCCCAGCTCCTGCCAGGGGATCCCGAGGCATTCCCGGGCCAGCCGGGAGACATAGTCTTCCCAACGTGTCATGGGTCTTCCCCGTGGCCTCCTACCGGTCGGACGTGCCCTAAACACTTCCCTCGGAAGGCTTACTTGTGGCATCCTGACGAAATGCCCAAATCACCTCATCTGGCTCCTCTCCATGTGGAGGAGCAGCGGCTTTACTTTGAGCTCCCCCCGGATGGCAGAGCTTCTCACCCTATCTCTAAGGGAGAGCCCCGCCACCCGGCGGAGGAAACTCATTTGGGCCGCTTGTACCCGTGATCTTGTCCTTTCGGTCATAACCCAAAGCTCATGACCATAGATGAGGATGGGAACGTAGATCGACCGCTAAATTGAGAGCTTTGCCTTCCGGCTCAGCTCCTTCTTCACCATAACGGGTCGATACAGCGTCCGCATCACTGAAGACGCCGCACCGATCCCCTTGTTGATCTCACGATCCACTCTTTTTAACTACCTTGGCAACCTCAGCCCCAGAAATAGGAGAGCCCACCACAGATTCCCCAGGCACTGCTTCCTCATAGGAAGATGTTTTGGTAGGATTGAGGAGGTCTTCGAAGTATTCCCTCCACAGATCCACAACATCCGCAGTCGAGGTCAGCAGAACACCATCCCCACCATACACGGTGTTGACATTGCACTGCTTCCCCTTCCTGAGGTGGCGGATGGTGGTCCAGAATCGTTTCGAAGCCGTCCAGAAGTCGTTTTCCATGGCTTCCCCGAACTCCTCTCATGTCAGAGTGTTTGCCTCCGCGACCGCTGAAGCCGCACACCACTTGGCCTGTCGATACTTGTCTGCTGCCTCTGGAGTCCTATGAGCCAAAAGAACCGGATAGGACTCTTTCTTCAGCTTGACGGCATCCCTCACCCCTGGTGTCCACCAGCGGGTTCTAGGATTACCGCCACGACAGGCACCAACCACCTTGAGGCCACAGCTCCAATCGGCGGCCTCGACGATAGAGGTACAGAACATCATCCACCCGGACTCACTGTCCAGCGCCTCCCTTGTGACATGTTCAAAGTTCTTCCGGAGTCGGGAATTGAAACTCTCACTGACAATAGAGACTGATAGGCGTTCCCAGCAGACCCTCACAATGCGTTTGGGCCTGCCAGGTCTGTCCGGCATCCTCCCCCACCATCGCAGCCAACTCACCACCAGGTGGTGATCGGTAGAAAGCTCCGCCCCTCTCTTCACCCGAGTGTCCAAAACATGAGACCGCAAATCCAATGACACAACTACAAAGTCGATCATGGAACTGCGGCCTAGGGTGTCCTGGTGCCAAGTACACATATGGATACCCTTATGTTTGAACATGGTGTTTGTTATGGACAATCTGTAATGAGCACAAAAGTCCAATAACAAAACACCGCTCGGGTTCAGATCCGGGTGGCCATTCTTCCCAATCACGCCTCTCCAGGTTTCACTGTCGTTGCCAGTATGAACGAGGGAATCACCCGGGGGAGCACTCTCCAGTACTCCCTCGAGTGAATCCAAAAAGAGTGGGTACTCTGAGCTGCCATTTGGCGCGTAAACGTCAGGACTCGTCCCCTCACCCGAAGGCGGAGGGAAGCTACCCTCTCGTCCACTGGGTTTAACTCCAACGTGCAGGCTTTGAGCCGGGGGGCAACAAGAATTGCCACCCCAGCCCGTCGCCTCTCACTGCTGGCAACGCCAGAGTGGAAGAGAGTCCAGCCCCTCTCGAGAGAACTGGTTCCAGAGCCCTTGCTGTACGTCGAAGTGAATCCGACTATATCTAGCCGGAACTTCTCCACCTCGCGCACTAGCTCAGGCTCCTTCCCCCCCCAGCGAGGTGACGGTCCACGTCCCAAGAGCTAGCTTATGTAGCTGAGGATCGGACCGCCAAGTGCCCTGCCTTCGGCTGCCGCCCAGCTCACATTGCACCCGACCACTATGGCCCCTGCTATGGGTGGTGAGCCCATTGGAGGGGGGACCCACGTCGCCTCTTTGGGCTGTGCCCGGCCGGGCCCCATGGGGACAGGTGCTCAGCATCGTGCCCAACCTCCGGGCCTGGCTCCAAAGGGGGGCTCCGGTGACCCGCGCAGGAAATCTGGGTCCTTCGATTGTATTTTTCATAGAGGTCTTCGAGTTCATCACAGTGATGGATATGTTACATCTAGCTGCATTTGTCAAACAATTTCTCAAAGTCGGTTTGTTCCCTGTACATTTTATCCGCTTGACCTGTTCTGTCATCTTCACAGCTGTGATGTGCAATCCATCCTAACAATGCAGCAGCGTGATGAACAGTACTTACGGCGTTCAGGAGTAATTTCATGTCATGCTTTGACATTAAATTACTCCACTGAAAGACCACTTTCCAAATAAATTGATTTCTTTCCCCCAGGCGAAGATCTTGTATTTGCGCACACACAGGCCGAGGTTTTATGCGAGCGTCCACCGGGGGCTTCTTTGCAAACACAACGCTCTGCCAAACATTGGAAACCCAATTAGCATATTTGAAGCCAACAGCGGCATGCAAAGATGAAACAATGGTGTAGATAAATGAGTCCCATGCTTAACTCTGACATGCACGTTTCAGCATTAGAGATAAGGCAAATTGTATATTTTGCTGGAAGGATTTTTTACCTCTGCTTTAGAAGTAAAATAAAAAATGTTCTACTTATAGCTGAGGTAAATTGATTATATTTTGCTGGTTTACATGCACATTGATTCCAAAGATTATGTTGGATAGTAGCCGTGGGCGTTTATAAACTCCAGAGAAATGGCTTTTGTTTGTACAAAATGGTTACACATTTATACATAGTACGAAACCCAAAAGCAGTGAAGTTGTCACGTTGTGTAAATGGTAAATAAAAACAAATTCCAATGATTTGCTAATCATTTTCAACTAATATTGAATTGAATAGACTGCAAAGAAAATATTTTTAATGTTCCAATTAAGAAACTTCTTATTTTTTTGGCAAATAATCATAAACTTAGAATTTAATGGCAGCAACACTTTGCAAAAAAGTTGGCACAGGGGCATTATTACCACTGTGTTACATGGCCTTTCCTTTTAACGACATTCAGTAAAGGTTTGGGAAGTGAGGAGACACATTTTTGAAGTGGAATTATTTCCCATTCTTGCTTGATGTACAGCTTAAGTTGTTCAACAGTCTCCCTTCTCATATTTTAGGCTTCATATTGCACCACACATTTTCAATGGGAGACAGGTCTGGACTACAGGCAGGCCAGTCTAGTACCCGCACTCTTTTACTATGAAGCCACGCTGTTGTAACATGTGGCTTGGCATTTTCTAGCTGAAATAAGCAGGGGCGTCCATGGTAACGTTGCTTGGATGGCAACATATGTTGCTCCAAAAGCTGTATGTACCTTTCAGCATTAATGGTGCCTTCACAGATGTGTAAGTTACCCATGTCTTGGGAACTAATACACCCCCATACCATCACACATGCTGCCTTTTACACTTTGCGCCTATAAAAGTCCAGATGGTTCTCATCCTCTTTGGTCCGGAGGACACGACGTCCACAGTTTCCAAAAACAATTTGAAATAGGGACTCGTCAGACCACAGAACAATTTTACACTTTGCTTCAGTCCATCTTAGATGAGCTCGGGCCCAGCGAAGCCGGCGGCGTTTCTGGGTGTTGTTGATAAATGGCTTTGGCTTTGCATAGTAGAGTTTTAACTTGCACTTACAGATGTAGCGACCAACTGTAGTTACTGACAGTGGTTTTCGGAAGTGTTCCTGAGCCCATGTGGTGATATCCTTTACACACGTGACACAAAACACGTCTTACTGTGGCAGCGTCGGAGAAAGTTGTACGTAAAGGACTGCCGTAATTAGTAGGACAAAACGGTGAAGCATGTTTAATATAATCAGTGGGATTTCTAACAATTAGGACGGTTTGTGTCATGTTTGTCCTCCTCCAGGATTCATATTCAAACAAAACATTTATTTTTTTCCCTCATCTTTTTCCAATTTCCTACATTTTTGAAAAAGCTCCAGGGAGCCACTACGGCGTTGCTAAAGAGCCACATGCCGCGGGTTGGCCAAATAAAATGGGTTATTTACCACTTCAATAAGATTCAAGGTACAAGACTTGGCTATATATGAAGAGAAGTGCTGTATTTAAAACTCATGGATGTTAATTGTGTTCCACTTAAGAACAGGAAGTGAACATACAGTATGTGCCAGTAATTGCTATGAAGTGGAGAAAGTGTATGATTAAATATTAAGGGTGTCAAAAAAAATCTATTTTCGAGTAAATCGCGATTCTTATTTGTAACGATTAAAAAAAATCAAAAATACATTTTATTTTATTAATTTATTTTTTTTATCCGTCCCATACAGCCACAGCTAATCATATTGTTGATGTACAGTAGATGCCCATGTTTGCTGTGCATGTTTACTTTAGGAAAGAAAAGTGTGGGATACTTTTCTTGTTCCCTTATTTGTATTTGACTTCATTAAATGTTGTGGTAGAATTTTATCAAACAAAACCAGTTTTCTTTTAGGTAATATAGAAATGTGTTAGAGCTGTTTATATATTTATTGGAGGAACGTAGGTAATCATAGAACTGGCACACAATGTTATTAAAAAAGTATAGATTTTGAATCTAGAATCGATTCTGAATTGAATCATTATTCCCAAGACTCGAATTGAATCGTGTGGTTCCCAAAGATTCACAGCTCTATTAAATAATAAATGAAAATATTGAACAAATCATATTGAAACTTTATACTGTATTTTTGGCACTTTAAGGCGCACTTAAAATCCTTTCATTTTCTCAAAACTCGACAGTGTGCCTTATAACTCGGTGCGCCTAATGTACGGAATAATTATTGCTATATTTATATATATATTATTGCTTACTGACCTTGAAGCTATTTTATTTGGGACATGGTGTAATGATAAGTGTGACCAGTAGATGGCAGTCACACATAAGAGATACGTGTAGACTGCAATATGATGGCAGTCAAACATAAGATATATGTGTAGACTGCAATATGACTCAAGTTAACAACACCAAAACTTTAAATGTTCCATTGAAAATATACAACATTACACACGGTGCTCAAAAATCCGTCAAAATGTTTTAGTAGGACTTTGGTAAGCTATGAAGCCACACCACTTGATGGATTGTACTGTGCTTCAACATAGGAGTATTATTAAGGTGTGTGTATAAGGTAAGACATATTATCTGGTGTTTTGTTTCACAATATTATGCAAAAGCAACTTTTTGTACCTTCTGCTACCTGCTGAGCTGTATTTGGGATCTGCATAAATCCTGAAAATTTGCGCCCGTCCGCCTTTGTAGTCCGTGACGACATCGTATTCGATAAGCGTCTTCTTTTTCCTCTATCTTCTTGTTATGTGACATTCATCCTCCACTGTTGCCATTTGTAATATAAAGTAGTGTAAAGTTCTTACTTATATCTGTCAATAAACTCGCCATGAAAGCACTAAAACATACCGGTGTAGTGAGTTAACATTATTCACCCAAGGAACTTTAGTTATTAGAGAGTTCCAGTCAGACACATTTCGGGCGTTGTTGTTGCACTAGTGAGCCACGGATGTCTGATGCTGCTCCGTTACTGATTGAAGTAAAGTGTGAATGTCATTAAAACAGTTAGCTCCATCTTTTGACACTTCTTCCACTCCCGTCCTTGCACGCTACACCGCTACAACAAAGATGACGCTGTCCAAGTGGAGGCACGTAAATAAGACCGCCCACAAAACGGCGCATCCTGAAGAGACTGTCAGAAAGCGACTTGAAAATGATGTGTAACACATCATCTATGCAATATTTTGAGCAAAGAACCATCATTACATGTTATGTAGACCACAAGGAAGTCTTTCACCATCCATCCATCCATCCATCTTCTTCCGCTTATCCGAGGTCGGGTCGCGGGGGCGGCAGCTTAAGCAGCCCAGACTTCCCTCTCCCCAGCCACTTGGTCCAGCTCCTCCCGGGGGATCCCGAGGCGTTCCCAGGCCAGCCGGGAGACATAGTCTTCCCAACGTGTCCTGGGTCTTCCCCGTGGCCTCCTACCGGTCGGACGTGCCTTAAACACCTCCCTAGGGAGGCGTTCAGGTGGCATCCTGACCAGATGCCCGAACCACCGCATCTGGCTCCTCTCGATGTGGAGGAGCAGCGGCTTTACTTTGAGCTCCCCACGGATGGCAGAGCTTCTCACCCTATCTCTAAGGGAGAGCCCCTCCATCCGGTGGAGGAAACTCATTTTGGCCGCTTGTACCTCTGATCTTGTCCTTTCGGTCATAACCCAAAGCTCATGACCATAGGTGAGGATGGGAACGTAGATCGACCGGTAAATTGAGAGTTTTGCCTTCCGGCTCAGCTCCTTCTTCACCACAACGGATCGATACAGCGTCCGCATTACTGAAGACGCCGCACCGATCCGCCTTTCGATCTCACGATCCACTCTTCCCTCACTTGTGAACAAGACTCCCAGGTACTTGAACTCCTCCACTTGGGGCAGGGTCTCCTCCGCAACCCGGAGATGGCACTCCACCCTTTTCCGGGCAAGAACCATGGATTCGGACTTGGAGGTTCTCATCCCAGTCGCTTCACACTCAGCTGCAAACCGATCCAGCGAGAGCTGAAGATCCTGGCCGGATGAAGCCATCAGGACCACATCATCTGCAAATAGCAGAGACCTAATCCTGCAGCCCCCAAACCAGATCCCCTCAACGCCTTGACTGCGCCTAGAAATTCTGTCCATAAAAGTTATGAACAGAATGGGTGACAAAGGGCAGCCTTGGCGGAGTCCAACCCTCACTGGAAACGTGTCCGACTTACTGCCGCCAATGCGGACCAAGCTCTGACACTGATCATACAGGGAGCGGACCGCCACAATCAGACAGTCCGATACCCCATACTCTCTGAGCACTCCCCACAGGACTTCCCGAGGGACACGGTCGAATGCCTTCTCCAAGTCCACAAAACACATGTAGACTGGTTGTGCAAACTCCCATGCACCCTCAAGGACCCTGCCCAGAGTATAGAGCTGGTCCACAGTTCCACGACCAGGACGACAACCACACTGTTCCTCCTGAATCCGAGGTTCGACTATCCGGCGTAGCCTCCTCTCCAGCACACCTGAATAGACCTTACCGGGAAGGCTGAGTAGTGTGATCCCACGATAGTTAGAACACACCCTCCTGTTCCCCTTCTTAAAGAGAGGAACCACCACCCCGGTCTGCCAATCCAGAGGTACCGCCCCCGATGTCCACGCGATGCTGCAGAGTCTTGTCAACCAAGACAGCCCCACAGCATCCAGAGCCTTAAGGAACTCCGGGCGGATCTCATCCACCCCCGGGGCCTTGCCACCGAGGAGCTTTTTAACTACCTCAGCAACCTCAGCCCCAGAAATAGTCTTTCACATTCAGAAAAAAATAATGATAAGATGACCCCTTTAATGCGCCTTATAATCCGGTGTGCCCTATAGTCCGAAAAATACGGGTACATGTTTAAAATAAACTTTAACCAACAACAAGCAAGCAACCTTACTGAGTTTAGTGTAGTTTGGTCATCGTAATAGTCCATGTCACGCTTCTTGTTCCTCCATACTTGGAAGTGTCTTGAAACTTGTTGAGCTTTTTGTTAGTTTACTTTTTTGACTGACCTTTGCTTCTGCCGCCCCGGTGCTACTTTATTCCTCATCATTAAAATACTATTTTGCATCTGCACCTCTCGTCTCTGCACCCCGGGGTCATGCCAACTACGCAGAGGGATACTTGCATCATTATTTGTTTCCATAGTGATTTTGAATGGCACGTAAGATTTTATCGTTTTTTTATGTGTCGATTTTAATCGCAAACGTGTTTCTTCTGCCGTCCTCCAGGAGACAACAACGGGTGGCCTCACCTCCTGGACAAATACTTTGGGATACCGAGCCACAACACGGGGACAAAGTCCAACGTGTGCTGTAAGTTCTTGCCTTGTTTGTTTAGCAGCGACTGACAGGAAGTGCTAATGATGACATATTTGCATGCAGTCATTGGAGGCGTCTTATTAGCGATGTCAACCGTGTCTCAAATGTCGTGGGACTCGTCTCTTCCCGCAGTGCTGGGCAGTATTCCCGAGCCGTGCCAGTGTCTGGACCTGGAGCTGGACTGTGAAGGGGCGCAGTTCCACGACGTCCCAGCGGTGGCCGTCAACGTCACCATGATGTGAGTAGGTTGGCGGGGTGGAGATAACGATTGGTTCCAGTACTGTGGCTTTAAGACGTTAATTATGGGCCTGCTGCAGTGCAAGAATCAGAATCAGAAGTACTTTATTAATAAGCAGCCAATATTACTATTCCTTATACACTATATTGCCAAAAGTATTTGGCCACCCATCCAAGTGAACAGAATCAGGTGTCCTAATCACTTGGCCC
Source organism: Entelurus aequoreus (assembly GCF_033978785.1). Taxonomy (NCBI): domain Eukaryota; kingdom Metazoa; phylum Chordata; class Actinopteri; order Syngnathiformes; family Syngnathidae; genus Entelurus; species Entelurus aequoreus. The sequence continues at coordinate 35,499,533 of NC_084758.1, read as the reverse complement.
GGCCACAGGTGTATAAAATCTAGCACTTGGGCATGGAGACTGTTACTACAAACATTTGTGAAAGAATGGTGTAAAGCACGTGGCCACTGGACTCTAGAGCAGTGGAGACGTGTTCCCTGGACTGATGAATCACACTTTTCCATCTGGCAATCTGATGGACCAGTCTGGGTTTGGAGGTTGCCAGGAGAACGCTACATTTCGGACTGCATTGTGTCGAGTGCGAAATTTGGTGGAGGAGGAATTATGGTGTGGGGTTGTTTTTCAGGAGTTGGGCTTGGCCCCTTAGTTCCAGTAAAATTAACTTTGAATGCTCCAGGATGCCAAAAATATTTTGGACAATTCCATACTCCCAACCTTGTAGGAACAGTTTGGAGCAACCACTGTTGTGGTTTAACAAAGGGGAGATGACGGCTCAGACACCAGGGGGAAGTAATGTTTAATAATTTAATATATATATATATACTCAATATATATAATAATAAACAATACTAACTAATAAACTAAACTAAGGAAATGGAGAGTGTCAAAACCCTGTGTGTGTGTGTGAGGCTACGTGTGTAGTTAGCTGAAGTGCGTGTTACCAAGTGTTGAGAGCAAAGGAACGAGGCAGTCCGTGGGGCAGGCAGGTGGACCAAGGCAGGAGAGGAGTGACAAGGTCCGTGTCCGGGCGAGGGTTAAGGATCGAGGAAGGCAGTCCAAAGTCCACAGGGGAAAACAACGGAGGAATCACCAAGGGCAAAACTCGGGAGGGCATTGAGGGAGGACAAACAAGGAAGTCAAGCACGGAGGGAAAACGCAGAGGGCATCAAACTAGAGTAAGCTTACGGTTCACCATTGAGAAACTAAGTTCCCGCCAGGATCCTTGGGTCCACTGGTCCTTTATTCAGCTCCCTCTCATCAGGTCCAGGTACGCAGATGGCAGATTGTCTCCGGCTGCGGCGACACGTGGGCGCGGTCTTCGCGGCAAACGTGGGGGCGTGTCCTGTGGAACTCACAGCGGAGTCTCTAGGACGGGTGCTCCCGCAGAGGAGGGAGAAGCAAACTGCGCGTGCGCCGCAACAGGCCCCTTCCTCTTCCAACATGACTGTGCACCAGTGCACAAAGCAAGGTCCATAAAAACATGGATGACAGAGTCTGGTGTGGATGAACATGACTGGCCTGCACAGATTTCTGACCTGAATCCGATAGAACACCTTTGGGATGAATTAGAACGGAGACTGAGAGCCAGGCCTTCTCCACCAACATCAATCAGTGTGTGACCTCACCAATGCACTTTTAGAAGAATGGTGGAAAATTGCTATAAAGACACTCCGCAACCTTGTGGACAGCCTTTCCAGAAGAGTTGAAACTGTAATAGCTGCAAAAGGTGGACCCTGTCAAGACGTGGTCTATGGGTTGTTCGTTTTCCCGAGTTGCAAGGAAGGTTGGAGTAGACAAGACGTGCAGGTAAAGACATATTTATTTTTTTACACTAACAAAAGAAACAAAAGGCGCGCACAAGGCGGAAGTACAAACTTGGTTAAGAAAACAAAACTAGCACTTTGGCATAAAACTATGAACATGAAACAAATAAACACTTACTTTAACGAGAATATACAAAACTCATGTGGCAAGAAACGAGCAGCATGAAAACTATGGCAGCATGACAATGGCATGAGTAGTAAGGATATCAGATAGCTTGGGTGTCAAGGAGGTAATGTCGCCAGACATACTGCCTGGCAACTGCAAGCTTAAATAATACAGCCATGATTAGTGACAGGGGCGCGAGTGCAAAACGTGAGACAGGGGAAACTAATGAGTAGTCATTGAAACAAAACAAGCAAGAGTGCACAACCAGGAACTAAAAAGAGTCCAAAAAACAAACAGCACATGGCCAAACAAAAACATGATCACCAAGACATGACAGAGCCCCTCCCTTAAGGACAGATCCCAGATGTCCCAAAAAAACCCAACAAAAACAAGATCAAGAGTCATGGGAGGGCGGAAGGTGGACATGGCGGTGGGTCGCCAGACCAAGTGTCCCCGAATCCACCGAGGCAAAGTCAGGTGGCGGCGACACGTAGAGCGCCGCTGTACCTGACGAGGTGGGCGACCCAGGAAGGGCCACATGCGTGGCCGACGAGGAGGTGGGCGCACTTGGCGTGGCGGACAACCAGGTAGCAGCCACATCCGTGTCCGACGAGGAGGCAGGCGCGTCATCGTCGTGGCAGGCGGCGAAGCTTGGCGTGGTGCGGCAGGTGGCGGGTCTTGGCGTGGCGGGTCTTGACATGGCAGGTCTTGGTTGGTTTGTTGGTCCTGGCTTGAGTCCTGGCTTGAGTCCTGGCTGCGTGGAGCTGCTACGCGCGGCACTTGGCGACGTGGCGGCGTGGAGCTGCTACGCGCGGCGACTTGGCGGCGTTGAGCTGCTACGGGGGGAACTTGGCGGCGTGGAGCTGCTACGGGCGGCACTTGGCGGCATGGAGCTGCTACGGGCTGCACTTGGCGGCGTGGAGCTGCTACAGGAACCCGCCGTGGTGCAGCTACAGGAACCTGCCGTGGTGCAGGTACAGGAACCTGCCGTGGTGCAGGTACAGGAACCTGCCATGGTGCAGGTACAGGAACCTGCCGTGGAGCTTGGCGTGGTGAAGGTAATGGTATGTGACGTGGAGCTTGGCGTGGTGGAGCTGGTGCTAGCCTTGGTGCTAGTCGTGGTGCAGCGACAGGTGCTAGCTGTGGTGGTGCGACAGGTGCTAGCCTTGGTGCTGCTACAGGTGCATGTACAGCTTAAGTTGTTCAACAGTCTCCCTTCTCATATTTTAGCCTTCAACATTTTCAATGGGAGACAGGTCTGGACTACACGCAGACCAGTCTAGTACCCGCACTCTTTTACTATGAAGCCACGCTGTTGTAACACGTGGCTTGGCATTGTCTTGCTGAAATAAGCAGGGGCGTCCATGGTAACGTTGCTTGGATGGCAACATATGTTGCTCCAAAAGCTGTATGTACCTTTCAGCATTAATGGTGCCTTCACAGATGTGTAAGTTACCCATGTCTTGACCACTAATACACCCCCATACCATCACACATGCTGCCTTTTACACTTTCACCCTAGAACAATCCGGATGGTTCTTTTCCTCTTTGGTCCGGAGGACACGACGTCCACAGTTTCCAAAAACAATTTGAAATGTGGACTCGTCAGACCACAGAACACTTTTTCCACTTTGTATCAGTCCATCTTAGATGAGCTCAGGCCCAGCGAAGTGTTTCTGGGTGTTGTTGATAAACGGTATAGTAGAGTTTTAAATTGCACTTACAGATGTAGCAACAAACTGAAGTTACTGACAGTGTTTTTTTTAAGTGTTCTTTAGGCCATGTGGTGATATCCTTTACACACTGATGTCGCTTTTTGATGCAGTGCTGTCTGAAGGATTGAAGGTCACAGGCATTGCTGCTTACGTGCAGTGATTTCTCCGGTTTTTCTGAACCTTTTGATGATATTACGGAGCGTAGATGGTGAAATCCCTAAATTCCTTGCAATAACTGGTTGAGAAATGTCGTTCTTAAACAATTTGCTCAGGCATTTGTTGACAAAGTGGTGACCCTCGCCCCGTCTTTGTTTGTGAATGACTGAGCATTTCATGGAATCTACTTTTATAGCCAATCATGGCACCCACCTGTTCCCAATTAGCATGTTCACCTGTGGGATGTTCCAAATAAGTGTTTGATGAGCATTCCTCAACTTCCTCAGTCTTTTTTGCCACTTGTGCCAGCTTTATGGAAACATGTTGCAAGCATCAAATTCCAAATGAGCTAATATTTGCACAAAAAAAACAATGTTTATCAGTTTGAATGTTAAATATCTTGTCTCTGCAGTCTATTCAATTGAATATAAGTTGAAAAGGATTTGTTGTATTCTCTTTTTATTTACATTTACACAATGTGACAACTTCACTGCTTTTGGGTTTTGTAATTGAGGCCTTGTCGTGTTTGGGTTTTAAGTTATTATAACTACATGATTGACGGTACAAAGTCATGCCACCTGAAAAATAGTTACAAATAATCCCACATTGACTCCTGGATGTGCTGTGTAGTGATTGACATGCAGACATGTTGTGTGCTGTGTAGTGATTGACATGCAGACATGTTGTGTGCTGTGTAGTGATTGACATGCAGACATGTTGTGTGCTGTGTAGTGATTGACATGCAGACATGTTGTGTGCTGTGTAGTGATTGACATGCAGACATGTTGTGTGCTGTGTAGTGATTGACATGCAGACATGTTGTGTGCCTCCATCCCAGGTCCTTGCAGAGGAATCATCTCCAGCGACTGACAACAGACGCTTTCTTCATGTACCAGAGTCTGCAAAAACTGTGAGTGCTGTTCCAATATCACACACACTCGCATCCGGTACACACACACACTTTGTATTGATTATTATTTGGATTACAGTGGAACCTTCATTTACAGACCCTTCGATTGACCAACTTTTAGTTGTGGACAAACGTGCCTCCGTGTGCAAACCATGTTTGTGTACCAACGCTTCAATCATTCATTTTGTGTTACGCCTGCAAGCAAAAATCAGGGCGCAGTCTTTTCGTGAGGAGGAAGATCCCTCCAGGTCACCTGCTGCACATTGCACCACACTATAATCAGGGGTCCGCAAACTACGGCCCGCGGGCCGGATACGGCCCCCCAGCGTCTAAAATCCGGCCCGCGGGAAGTCCCAAGCTAAAAAAAAACAAACAAAAAAAAACTTTTTTTTTTTTTTTTTTGTAATTTGTCCTTACTAGTCCTTTTTCTACCGTCTCATAGCCACTCAGGCAAATCATATTGTCTAAAAATGCATTTTACCATCCATAACGTGACATGCAGCAAGTGCGCTCTTTAAGTCAATTAGTGCGCGAGGAATATATATATATATGAATACATTATATATATATATATATATATATATATATATATATATATATATATATATATATATATATACACTACCGTTCAAAAGTTTGGGGTCACATTGTAATGTCCTTATTTTTCAATTAAGATAACTTTAAACTAGTCTTAACTTGAAAGAAGTACACTCTATACATTGCTAATGTGGTAAATGACTATTCTAGCTGCAAATGTCTGCTTTTTGGTGCAATATCTACATAGGTGTATAGAGGCCCATTTCCAGCAACTATCACTCCAGTGTTCTAATGGTACAATGTGTTTGCTCATTGGCTCAGAAGGCTAATTGATGATTAAAAACCCTTGTGCAATCATGTTCACACATCTGAAAACACTTTAGCTCGTTACAGAAGCTACAAAACTGACCTTCCTTTGAGCAGATTGACTTTCTGGAGCATCACATTTGTGGGGTCAATTAAACGCTCAAAATGGCCACAAAAAGAGAACTTTCATCTGAAACTCCACAGTCTATTCTTGTTCTTAGAAATGAAGGCTATTCCACAAAATTGTTTGGGTGACCCCAAACTTTTGAACGGCAGTGTACATATATATATATATATATATATATATATATATATATATATATATATATATATATATATATATATATATATATATATATATATATATATATATATATATATATATATATATATATATATATATATATATATATATATATATATATATATGACACATATACATATATATGCATATATACACATATACATATATATGCATATACACATATATGCATATATATGTATATGTGTATATATGCATATATATGTATATGTGTCATATATATATATATATATATATATATATATATATATATATATATATATATATATATATATATATATATATATATATATGTGTATGACACATATACATATATATACACATATACATACTGTATATATATACATATATCCACATATATACACATACATATATATATACATATATACACATATACTGTACATATACATATACATATATACACACACACACACACACACACACACTTACATATAATATACAGTATATATATATATATATATATATATATATATATATATATATATATATATATATATATATATATATATATATATATATATATATATATATATATATATAGTGCGGCCCCCAGCCAAATTGTTTTACCCCAATGCGGCCCCGGAGTCAAAAAGTTTGGGGACCCCTGCTATAATAATTATAATAGATTTTATTTGTAAAAAAAAAAAAACACTTTACTTTGAGTAAACAACCTCAAAGTGCTACAGTGTATTAAAAAAATAAATAAATAAATAAAAAGATAATAAAAAATAAAATAAAATAAAAACTAGAACAACCAAATAGCTCAAATTATATGCATATATCTAAAAAAAAAAAAAAAAAAAGGCTTTTTTAAAAGCATCCACAGTCTGTGGTGCCCTCAGGTGGTCAGGGAGAGTGTTCCACAGACTAGGAGCGGCGGAGCAGAAATCCCGGTCTCCCATTGTTCGTAGCTTTGTCCTCGGAGGTTGGAGGAGGTTAGTCTGTCCGGAGCGGAGGTGTGGTGAGTGACAACTACTAGCCACTCACTGCTCAGTGCTTCAGCGTGTGTGCTTTTTGCTGTCTTTGGTTGCCTTTTGACAAGTTTTGTACATTTTGCTAACTCAATATAAGTCCCAAAAACTCAACAGACTAGGCTGGGAATAACAAGGGAATCGCTGTGGAGGAATAAAATAAATAAATAAAGACTATTTGCGAGGAGTACATTAATGGCGCTCATAAGTATGGAAGAGCAAGTTATAATTGTGATGAGACTTTTCTGCAAAAATATGCCAAAGCAGATTTATTTCACACAATAAAAAGTATGACCCCTTTAATGCGCCTTATAATCCAGTGAGCCTTTTGTATGAAAATAGACCTGACTAGACCCACCCATCGTCGGTGCGCCTTATAACCCGGTGCGCCCTATGGTCCGGAAAATACGGTACTCGCTAAAAATAACAGATCTTGATTAAAGCTCCTTTGGGCAGTTTAAGTACCAATAATTATAAACTTTTGTATTTGTTTCATGCTAATATCTCTTTTTCCCAATGATGTCGTGTGTTTGCGTAGATACCTGCAGCACAACAGGATTGCAGAAGTGAGTCCAGGTGCATTCCGAGGGCTGTATAATCTCACCAGGCTGTAAGTCTGCATTCCAATACATTTGACATCCTTACCACGTACTTTGCATCTATATTGCTGTTCTGCGACCTTGAGGCCATTCCTCCTTCTTCGGGTTGTCAGCGAGGAGGCAAACATCAATATGGCTACTGAAGTTTTTTTATAGACGTTTTGCTGTCAACTAAATGTATATATACAGTTGAGGTCAAAAGTTGACTTACACTTGTAAAGAGCATCATGTCTTGGCTGTCTTGAGTAGGGATGATGCTCGAAACCGGTTTTCCCGGTTATTCGATACGAAAAGAACCGAGTCCTCGGACTCGAATCCCTTTTTGAGAACCGGTACCTGTTATCGAGACCACTATAGTAATGAAAAAGAATTGGTTCTTTATTCGAATCCCTGGCAACGAATCCCAAATGGGCAATGTTATGCCCATTTGATTGTAGACTTTTACTGACACCTTGTGGCGATATGAAAATACTACGCGTCATTAGTCTGGCCACTTCCGGGTTGGCGAGTCAGTTCAGTTCATGAGACAGTTGAGAAGTAGACAAGTTGTGTTAACTCTTACAAGCCTTGGAAAAGATAAGTCTGTAAGCAAACTGTTTAACTTGTTTATGTAACTCAATATTAAGGTGGAAAGTGGTTACATTTAAAACTAAGATGTTTATTGAAAAACGATTTTTGTGCACTGTTTCAATGAATGATTTGAGGACTTAAAATGGCTGCCAGTCGTGTATTTCCACCATCAAAATAGTTTCAACACTCAGAAGTATTTGTTTGATGATAGTACTGTATATTTGTGTGAAGCTAATATTTACATATTGTGTATTACATTTGAGTATGTTAATTTAATCACATTTGTCATTGTGTGTATTTCAGTAAAAAAAATATATAAAAATAATAATAACAGTCCAGTGCAAGACAAAAGTAAAGATAGGAAAAGACAAAGCAAGATCAACAACAATAAAGAGCCTAAAAGGATTAATCTGCTTTGGAACTTTATTAGACGTCTTGGGTTGTTTGTTAGCTGTCTGCCTGTGTGTGTAGTTAGTATGTTCCAATAGCAGCAGAAGTGCACTTTTTGGAGAGCTGTATTATTTTCAGTTTTGTGCCCAAGGGACTGATTTTATTTAAAACTATATTATTATTTATACACCTATAGTGATCACAGAGACAAGTTGTTTTTGTGTTACTGTATATATTTGTTTTTCTGAAAAATCCCACTTAATATACTTTGGGTAACAACAGTCAATATATATATATATATATTTTTTTTAGAGGGGTAACAGTCAATATTTCTTTATTTTGTTTATTTTATTTGTTTTCTTATAAAATAAAAGTGAGCTTTTGTTAAACCAAATATTGTGTTTTTTTCCATATACAACAACCTATCTGGATTCGATAAGAGAATCGATAAGGAATGGGTTCGATAAGAGGATTCGATAACAGGCTCGAACTCGATAATTTCTTATCAAACATCATCCCTACTCTTGAGTTTCCAATCATTTCTACAACTCTTATTTTGTTGTGATGTAGTGATTGGAGCACATACTTGTTCATGAAGTTTGCTTCTTTTATGAATTTATTATGTGTCTACTGAAAATGTGAGGGTCAAAAGCTGTATGTATACTTTTGACCCTCACATTTTCAGTTATGTTAATATTTGCTTACATGTCCCTTGGCAAGTTGACCTGCAATAAGGCACTTTTGGTAGCCATCCACAAGCTTCTGCTTGACCACTTGGCCACAAAATTGGTGCAGTTCAGCTAAATTTGTTAATTCTCTGACATGGACTTGTTTCTTCAGCATTGTCCACACCTTTAAGTCAGGACTTTGGGAAGGCCATTTTAAAACCTTCATTCTAGCCTGATTTAGCCATTTCTTTACCACTTTTGACGTGTGTTTGGGGTCATTGTCCTGTTGGAACACCCAACTGCGCCCATGACCCAACCTCCGGGCTGATGATTTTAGCTAGTCCTGAAGACTTTGGAGCTAATCCTCCTTTTTCATTGTCCCATTTACTCTCTGTAAAGCAGCAGTTCCATTGGCAGCAAAACAGGCCCAGAGCATAATACTACCACCACCATGCTTGACGGTAGGATTGGTGTTCCTGGGATTAAAGGCCTCACCTCTTCTCCTCCAAACATATTGCTGGGTATTGTGGCCAAACAGCTCCATTTTTGTTTCATGTGACACCACATGGACAAAGATAAGACCTTCTGGAGGAAAGTTCTGTGGTCAGATGAAACAAAAATTGAGCTGCTTGGCCACATGGATTGGTACTTTTCAGAGGCGGTATAGTACCGAATATGATTCATTAGTATCGCATGGGAGTTTACCCAACCAGTCTACATGTGTTTTGTGGACTTGGAGAAGGCATTGGACCGTGTCCCTCGGGAAGTCCTGTGGGGAGTGCTCAGAGAGTATGGGGTATCGGACTGTCTGATTGTGGCGGTCCGCTCCCTGTATGATCAGTGTCAGAGTTTGGTCCGCATTGCCGGCAGTAAGTCGGACACGTGTCCAGTGAGGGTTGGACTCCGCCAAGGCTGCCCTTTGTCACCCATTCTGTTCAGAACTTTTATGGACAGAATTTCTAGGCGCAGTCAAGGCGTTGAGGGGATCTGGTTTGGTGGCTGCAGGATTAGGTCTCTGCTTTTTGCAGACGATGTGGTCCTGATGGCTTCATCTGGCCAGGATCTTCAGCTCTCACTGGATCGGTTCGCAGCCGAGTGTGAAGCGACTGGGATGAGAATCAGCACCTCCAAGTCCGAGTCCATGGTTCTTGCCCGGAAAAAGGTGGAGTGCCATCTCCGGGTTGCGGAGGAGACCCTGCCCCAAGTGGAGGAGTTCAAGTACCTCGGAGTCTTGTTCACGAGTGAGGGAAGAGTGGATGGTGAGATGGACAGGCGGATCGGTGCGGCGTCTTCAGTAATGCGGACGCTGTATCGATCCGTTGTGGTGAAGAAGGAGCTGAGCCGGAAGGCAAAGCTCTCAATTTAGCGCTCGATCTACGTTCCCATCCTCACCTATGGTCATGAGCTTTGGGTTATGACCGAAAGGACAAGATCACGGGTACAAGCGGCCCAAATGAGTTTCCTCCGCCGGGTGGCGGGTCTCTCCCTTAGAGATAGGGTGAGAAGCTCTGTCATCCGGGAGGAGCTCAAAGTAAAGCCGCTGCTCCTCCACATGGAGAGGAGCCAGATGAGGTGGTTCGGGCATCTGGTCAGGATGCCACCCGAACGCCTCCCTAGGGAGGTGCTTAGGGCACGTCCGACCGGTAGGAGGCCACGGGGAAGACTCAGGACACGTTGGGAAGACTATGTCTCCCGGCTGGCCTGGGAACGCCTCGGGATACCCCGGGAAGAGCTGGACCAAGTGGCTGGGGAGAGGGAAGTCTGGGCTTCCCTGCTATCTCAGTGGCCTAGTGGTTAGAGTGTCCGCCCTGAGATCGGTAGGTTGTGAGTTCAAATCCCAGCCGAGTCATACCAAAGACTATAAAAATGGGACCCATTACCTCCCTGCTTGGCACTCAGCATCAAAGGTTGGAATTGGGGGTTAAATCACCAAAATGATTCCCGGGCGCGGCGCCGCTGCTGCCCACTGCTCTCCAAGGGGATGGGTCAAATGCAGAGGACAAATTTCACCACACCTAGTGTGTGTGTGACAATCATTGGTACTTTAACTTTAACATAACTTAGGCTGCTGCCCCCGCGACCCGACCTTGGATAAGCGGAAGAAGATGGATGGATGGAGTATCGCAGTACTATACTAATACCATACAACCCTATATGTATATATATATATAATTAGAAAACATGATTAAACAAACATTAAACATGCAAATATATGAGAAGTGTTTTACACCCTTGAACGCTGCAGTAATGACGTCCATCGCCATTGATGGGTGACATTTGGAGGTTTTTTATGGTGTTTATTTACCCGGTTCATTTAGTCTTCTATTAAATCAGATTGAAAAGAATTTCCCATGAGTTGGAACTTGTTTTTGTCTCCAACAGATATTTGAACCACAACAAGATTTCCCTCCTGAAGCCCGGTGTGTTCAGGGACCTGCACAAGCTGGAGTGGTTGTATGTTTCCTTTCTTCATCTCTGCTTAGTATTTCTGCCGGCTTGCGGCCATAAGGTGCAATCAGTGCAAGTGAAAGCCGCGTGTGTTTGCTTTTGTGTCAGGATCTTAGAGAACAACAACATCCATCAAGTCTCCTCCAAAGCCTTTTCTGGCCTCAACTCGCTGGTCTTGTTGTGAGTTAGTCTCCCACGTCTCTGTCACTTTTGTCGCTCTGAATGGACTCATTTGTTCCGTCTTTTGTCCGCCGTGATCGACAGGGCTTTGTTGAACAACTCTTTGACCCGGCTGGAAGATGTCTGTCAAGAAATGCCCAGGCTGAACTGGCTGTAAGTGCGGCTCGTCGATGGGTCGCGTGGCTCGCCTTCCTTAACGGCTTTGTCCCGCCTGTCTTTGCAGGGACATGGAGGGGAATCTTATCGAGACGCTGGACGACGCCTCTTTCTACTCGTGCAGCATGCTGACAGTTCTGTACGTAAGCACTTCAAGTCTCAGACTAAGCTGCGTTTGCTTGACAACTTAAGTGTGGAGCCTCCGCTGTGGATGTGTTCTAAACAATACAATATTAGCCGCACTGTGGGTGGGAGCCACAGGAAGTCAGACAAATGGAAAGTTTGTTCTAGAGCAGTGGTCCCCAACCTTTTTGTAGCTGCGGACCTGTCAACGCTTGAAAATTTGTCCCATGGACCGGGGGGGGATTTTAAAAAAAATAAATAATAATATTTTTTTTTTTTTCATAAAGAAATACAATCATGTGGGCTTACGGACTGTATCCCTGCAGACTGTATTGATATATAATGTATATATTGTGTTTTTTATGTTGATTTAATTAAAAAACATTTTTTTTCTTTTTTTTTACTGTGCGGCCCGGTACCAATCGGTCCGCGGACCGGTATTGGGCCGCGGCCCGGTGGTTGGGGACCACTGTTCTAGAGCATAAGCTGGGCAAATATTTTGACTCGGGTGCCAGATTGAGAGAAAACAATTTGTCTGGGGGGAGGGGGGGCAATGTGTATGGCTCTATAAATGACATACCGTATACCTTGAATAGCCGCAGGGGCGCTAATTAATTTAAGACCTCCTGTCACTCCGGCGTTTACCAGAAGCCTGCGGGATGGCCGTGCATGCGGTAATTATTTTAAAACCTCTTCTCACTCCGGCGTTTACCAAAAGGGATGCGGTAAATTTAGGCGTGCGCTTTGAGTGTGATGTAAGCATACCATCATGAAAAGCACATTTAATAAAAAAAAACGTTATTATGGTCTTACCTGTACTTATAAATGGAGTCCATTTGCAGCTCCTTCTGACCAAAAGCATGGATAACTTGTTTATAGAAGTCTTCCTTATTTTCTTTCTTCAGTTTTAAAAGTCTCTCTGTCTCGATGGAGATATTCCTTTAATTATTACCTCCTGCTTCCATTGAAAGTCCAGTTTAGAAAACTGTTTTATTTTAGATAGCGGTATGTAATCCTCCATGTTAAAAAAAAAAAATCTCTTGCTGCGTGTTGTCACTTCTTCTGCAGTACCGGAAGTCGCAAGACTTCCGGTACTGCAGAAGTACTCTACCACCAGGAGTACTGCAAGCACCCTCTACCACCAGGAGGCGGGAGTCATTTAATGACTCATACAGTATTTGACACACGCAGCTACGGTATATTAATAAAACATAGCTGCTTACTGTTCTTTTTAGCATACTGTACCGGTATTCAATAGCTTGGACCTTAAATCCTACTAAATAGCTCTTTATCTTTTTTCCTTTGTGCGATTGTAAACTACTGAAATCAGCTTCCTCCATTTTGAAAATGAGGACAGGTAAATCGTCACTCGTGACGTAACGAATTTGACCCGGCAGAAGTTCTAGACATATGCTAAATATTTAGCGAAACCAGTTTGACCCGGCGAAAATTATAGACATGCGATAATAAAATTAATATTTTGCGAAACGGATTTGATCCGGCGTTAATAATGAACCGGCGATAAGGCCAAGCATGCGTTAATTATTTTGAGAAACGAGTTTGACCCGGCAGTAATTCTAGACGTGCGAATACAATATTCCCTGCGCCAATTCAAGGAAATACAGTATACACATTTAGCTGTAAAAAATATGCTGTATATCAGTATTTTACAACCTTTTTCATTAGGGGTACGGCATGGCGTAGTGGGTAGAGCGGCCCTGCCAGAAAGACTAGGGATGATGTTTGATACGAAATTATCGAGTTCGAGCCTATTATCGAATCCTCTTATCGAAACCATTCCTTTTTGATTGTGCCGGAAACCTGAGGGTTGCAAGTTTGCTCCCCGCCTCTTGACATCCAAATCGCTGCCGTTGTGTCCTTGGGCAGGACACTTTACCCTCGCCCCCAGTGCCGCTCACACTGGTGAATGAATGATAGGTGGTGGTCGGAGGGGCAAAGTGGCAGCCTCGCTTCCGTCGGTCTACTCCAGGACAGCTGTGGCTACGAATGTACAAACCCCGTTTCCATATGAGTTGGGAAATGGTGTTAGATGTAAATATAAACGGAATACAATGATTTGCAAATCCTTTTCAAGCCATATTCAGTTGAATATGCTACAAAGACAACATATTTCATGTTCAAACTCATAAACTATTTTTTGTTGTTGCAAATAATCATTAACTTTATAATTTGATGTCAGCAACACGTGACAAAGAAGTTGGGAAAGGTGGCAATAAATAGTGATAAAGTTGAGGAATGCTCATCAAACACTTATTTGGAACATCCCACAGGTGTGCAGGCTAATTGGGAACAGGTGGGTGCCATGATTGGGTATAAAAGTAGATTCCATGAAATGCTCAGTCATTCACAAACAAGGATGGGGCGAGGGTCACCACTTTGTTAACAAATGCCTGAGCACATTGTTGAACAGTTTAAGAACAACCTTTCTCAAGCAGCTATTGCAAGGAATTGAGGGATTTCACCATCTACGCTCCGTAATATCATCAAAGGGTTCAGAGAATGTGGAGAAATCACTGCAGGTAAGCAGCTAAGCCCGTGACCTTCCATCCCTCAGGCTGTACTGCATCAACAAGCCACATCAGTGTGTAAAGGATATCACCACATGGAACACTTCAGAAACCCACTGTCAGTAACTACAGTTGGTCGCTACATCTGTAAGTGCAAGTTAAAACTCTCCTATGCAAGGCGAAAGCCGTTTATCAACAACACCCAGAAACACTTCGCTGGACCTGAGCTCATCTAAAATGGACTGATACAAAGTGGAAAAGTGTTCTGTGGTCTGACGAGTCCACATTTCAAATTTTTTTTGGAAACTGTGGACGTCGTGTCCTCCGGACCAAAGAGGAAAAGAACCATCCGGATTGTTCTAGGCGCAAAGTGTAAAAGGCAGCATGTGTGATGGTATGGGGGTGTATTAGTGGCCAAGACATGGGTAACTTACACATCTGTGAAGGCACCATTAATGCTGAAAGGTACATACAGCTTTTGGAGCAACATATGTTGCCATCCAAGCAACGTTACCATGGACGCCCCTGCTTATTTCAGCAAGACAATGCCAAGCCACGTGTTACATCAACATAGTAAAAGAGTGCGGGTACTAGACTGGCCTGCCTGTAGTCCAGACATTGAAAATGTGTGGCACCTGCAATATCAGAAGGGAGACCCCCGGACTGTTGAACAACTTAAGCTGTACATCAAGCAAGAATGGGAAAGAATTCCACTTCAAAAATGTGTCTCCTCACTTCCCAAACCTTCACTGAGTGTTGTTCAAAGGAAAGGCCATGTAACACAGTGGTGAACATGCCCTTTCACAACTACTTTGGCACGTGTTGCAGCCATGACATTCTAAGTTCATTATTATTTGCTTATGAGTTTGAACATGAAATATGTTGTCTTTGTAGCATATTCAACTGAATATGGCTTGAAAAGGATTTGCAAATCATTGTATTCTGTTAATATTTACATCTAACACCATTTCCCATCTCATATGGAAACGGGGTTTGCAAGTACTCTGTGTGTGTGCGCTGCCCAACGTGCTCCTATGCTCGTAAAACCACACCGTAAAACTATAGTATTTACCGCACGGAGAATATTTCTGTATTACTGCATGTATGCATCAATGTTTTTGAAAATACATATTTCCAGGGTTCTGCAGCGCAACAAGATCAGTCATATTCAAGAGCAAGCCTTCTCCGTCCTCCAAAAGCTGGGAGAGCTGTGAGTAAAAATGCAGATTGTCTCTTCTCGTTAAACCTAAATCTCTGTTCTCCTGCAGTGATGAAGAGAATAATAATAACTGTACATGACAATGTGTGTGTGTGTGTGTGTGTGTGTGTGTGTGTGTGTGTGTGTGTGTGTGTGTGTGTGTGTGTGTGTGTGTGTGTGTGTGTGTGTGTGTGTGTGTGTGTGTGTGTGTGTGTGTGTGTGTGTGTGTGTGTGTGTGTGTGTGTGTGTGTGTGTGTGTGTGTGTGTTTTTAAGCCACCTCCATATTTGTATTAGTTTGTGAACTGACATGGGATTGTCTCCAAACACACACAGAGATCTTTCCAGCAACAGACTGATGAAGATTCCTCCTAATCTCTTTGTCCTGCTGGGGGAATTGCTTCAACTGTGAGTTGTTCTTATTATTATTATCAATGCTATAGAACTTAGTTGTTACACAAATAAACTCACTGTTCGTATGAGGCTGTCCAAACAGGGGCACTAACTGAAAAATACAAAAGGAGCCAATATATTTGTTTTATATATTGTATTTTATTTTGTAAAAAGGCTGATGAAAACATTCATGTTTGTATAAAATATGAGGATTAGTGCTGTCAAATGATTTACATTTTGAATCAGATTAAACACACTCTTGAATTTGGATTGATCCCAGGTGATTACTCACTTGCATGATTTAAAATGACTTACACAATTCCCCTAATATTTGTACACAAACAAGGTAGAAAGAAAAGGAAAAGTCAACACGAGCATGGAAAACAAATGTCAACAAAACGGTAAAATCACATTAACCACGAAACAATAAGTTCTTAAAATGAAGGTGCAAAAATAAGGAATATGTAAGAAATGCTGAATAAAGTGTAATAAAATGTAAACATAGAGAAACCTGAGAAGAACTATTTTCTGCAGGTTTAGTGCCTGGAAGTTACAGCTGTGCTCTAAAGGGTGAGCTAAGGTGGTGTGGTTTTAGCGGTCTTGCCTTGCATCATTTCCAGACCACATTGGTCTGACTACGGTCTCTTTTTTTTTTAATCCAAAAAAGTGCCATACTCCTGCAGGTGACTTTTCCTTTTTTATTCACAATTTCTTCATTTCGACTTTCTCTTTTCAACCAATGCAAAGAATCAACCGCCAGACCACCATTTCATGTTCACACTGAGAAATGTTTTATTTTTTGCAAATAATCATAAACTTAGAATTTAATGGCAGCAACACATTGCAAAAAAGTTGTCACAGGGGCATGTTCACCACTGTGTTACATGGCCTTTCCTTTGAACAACACTCAGTAAAGGTTTGGGAAGTGAGGAGACACATTTTTGAAGTGGAATTCTTTCCCATTCTTGCTTGATGTACAGCTTAAGTTGTTCAACAGTCCGGGCTTTAGGCTTCATATTGCGCCAATGGGAGACAGGTCTGGACTACAGGCAGGCCAGTCTAGTACCCGCACTCTTTTACTATGGTGTGGAGGTCTTGTGCCTCCGGGTTCTTCGGACCACCAATAACCGACATGCCTGGCTCCTCCATGTTCACAAGGAGTCTCCCATTGAAAATGTGTGGCACCTAAAATATGAGAAGGGAGACCCCCGGACTGTTGAACAACTTAAGCTGTACATCAAGCAAGAATGGGAAAGAATTCCACTTCAAAAATGTGTCTGCTGAGTGTTGTTAAAAGGAAAGGCCATGTAACACAGTGGTAAAAATGCCCCTGTGACAACTTTTTTGCAATGTGTTGCTGCCATTAAATTCTAAGTTAATGATTATTTGCAAGAATATGTTGTCTTTGCAGTCTATTCAATTGAATATAAGTTGAAAAGGATTTGCAAATCATTGTATTCTCTTTTTATTTACCATTTACACAACTTGACAACTTCACTGCTTTTGGGTTTTGTATGTCGTTTCAATGTTTTGTGCCTGCTGGTAATTTAGCAAGTGGCTTTTGAGTAAAACATGAAAAAATGACAATAAAAGTGAATTAGTTTCAAAATATTTAGGTCTATTTCAAAGTTAATTTGAATTTAGCAAATTAGTTTACTGCGATTAACTGTAATGCATAAGTTTGATTATCCAATCCAATCCAATCCACTTTATTTATATAGCACATTTACACAACAAGAATGTTAAAAACAATATTAAAAACAATATTAAAAACAATATTAAAAACAATATTATGCTACACCAATGACTGAATAAAACAAAGAATAAATGAATAGAAAACCAATACAGAGACAATATAAAAAATCAGATTTGTAAAAAAATATAATTTGACCAGTACTAATTTATGTATAACATACAATTTATTTTAAACTTATATTGTTTTTTTGTTCTATTATTCCCATGTTTGCAGTTTTTTAAACATAATTTTAGTTCCATACTTTTTTCATATAGTAAAAATGTGCAACAGGCCCTGTGGTGAGGTGGCGACTTGTCCAGGGTGTACCCTGCCTTCCGCCCAAATGCAGCTGAGATAGGCTCCAGCACCCCCCGCGACCCCGAAAGGGACAAGCGGTAGAAAATGAGTGGATGGGGTGCCACAGGCCAGTAAAAAACACTCCTAAAGTCAGCACAGTGGTGTTTTGTGCGTGAAGAACATAGGACAAAAATAGAGTATATTCACTACTATTGTAATTGTTCTATGGTATTGTGAATAAACTTAAACTTAACTTAACTTAGAGTATCGTCCCTTTAAAGAACAAGCGCAGAGGCTGAGTGCTGAAATGAGTGTGAGAAGGATCATGAATTGATGTTCACTTGTGTTTCTTTTGCAGAAACATTTCTTACAATCCCATGGTGGAGCTTCAAGTGGATCACTTTGACAAACTGCACAGGCTGAAGTCATTGTGAGTGCACACACACGCGGCTGGCGAGTGTTATGGTGTAGAAATATAGGACTGTATAGCCTTTGCTTATTCCTAATCCTGTTTTACATACTGTATGCTGTAATGAGGAACTGGAAATATGTGATATGCGTACAGTAGTACCGTAAGGACCGTGGCTCCCTATTGCATCTCGGACCCAATTTAAGACGAACCAGCTAACACACCAATGCATCTACGGCAACGCCCCCTCCTACCTCAAGGACCTAGTTTCCTCTCAACCTCCTACCTCAAGGACCTAGTTTCCTCTCAACCTCCTACCTCAAGGACCTAGTTTCCTCTCAACCTCCTACCTCAAGGACCTAGTTTCCTCTCAACCTCCTACCTCAAGGACCTAGTTTCCTCTCAACCTCCTACCTCAAGGACCTAGTTTCCTCTCAACCTCCTACCTCAAGGACCTAGTTTCCTCTCAACCTCCTACCTCAAGGACCTAGTTTCCTCTCAACCTCCTACCTCAAGGACCTAGTTTCCTCTCAACCTCCTACCTCAAGGACCTAGTTTCCTCTCAACCTCCTACCTCAAGGACCTAGTTTCCCCTCAACCTCCTACCTCAAAGACCTAGTTTCCTCTCAACCTCCTACCTCAAGGACCTAGTTTCCTCTCAACCTCCAACCTCAAGGACCTAGTTTCCCCTCAACCTCCAACCTCAAGGACCTAGTTTCCTCTCAACCTCCTACCTCAAGGACCTAGTTTCCTCTCAACCTCCTACCTCAAGGACCTAGTTTCCCCTCAACCTCCTACCTCAAAGACCTAGTTTCCTCTCAACCTCCTACCTCAAGGACCTAGTTTCCTCTCAACCTCCAACCTCAAGGACCTAGTTTCCCCTCAACCTCCAACCTCAAGGACCTAGTTTCCTCTCAACCTCCAACCTCAAGGACCTAGTTTCCCCTCAACCTCCTACCTCAAGGACCTAGTTTCCCCTCAACCTCCTACCCACAACCTCTATCCCAGCTGCGATCGGGCGGAAGGCGGGGTACACGCTGGACAAGTTGCCACCTCATACAGGATTCTGTGCACCATGTGTTTTGATTCCTATACAATGTCACACACATTTGAAACATGCTAACTGTATGCATGTTTACGTTAGCATCCTAACATTAAAGTGCTACCTTTTTGAGCTAATTTTGCAACTGTTTACCTTACAGTCAAAAAACTTGCTATGTGACACTTGTTAACTGCTAGCATGCTAATGTTACGTTAGCATGCTAACATTAAAGTGCTAACTTTTTTCGCTAATTGTTGTCTTTTTTCTCTAATTCCCCAGCCATACACCTTAGAGTCATATAACTTGGACAAGCAAAATATCATCATGCTCATGTTAGCTTGTTAGCATGCTAACATTACCATGCTAACTTTTTGAGCTAGTTTTGCAACCGTTTAGCCCAGAGTCATATAACTTGGTATACACTTGTTAACTGTTAGCATACAAACTATAGCATACAAGCAAGCTAACTTAAAATTGCTAACTTTTTCATCTAATTGTACACTTTTTTTTCTATTTTCGCAGCCATACACCTTTGAGTCAAAGAACTTGCACACATGCTACGCGTTAGCATTTTAATGTAAACATGCTACTGCTTAAGGCTAGCTCTGTGGCTCATTTTGTACAGTTACACCTATTACTTACGGATTCAGACACTCGGCACCATCTAATAAGTACGGCGGCTTCCGGAGACTCCCGGCCTGAGGTCCAGGGCACAGATAGCAGGATCAGCATTCCATCAAAATGTTCTAGTTATTAATGCTGTCATGAAGTACAAGCCTGGAGAGAGAGTAAAGAAAAAGGTGTCAAGTTAACTTTCAGTTTAGATCCCCACCAAGGTAGGGAAAACAAGAAGGACAAAAACATGAGAGACGGGCAACCATTTTAGAGATAGCTACAACCTTTGGATAGCTCTGTTCTCTCTTTCCAGCGCTGATTTCTCAACTGTTTGTACTTACTCCTGTTTAGTAGAATGAATTGTTCAACTTGAATTCTAGTCACCTCTCATTTAGACAGCCTTGGAAAAGAAGGATCTGGGTGGACTCTCCCTTCCTAAACGGAAGGTGGGGGTCCTAAAAATACCATGCATTAATAGTCTTTGCTATTAAATTGTATGTATGTATCGCCATGATAATGGTAATACATAAACGTCTCTTAAACTCATGCCTGAAAACGAACAGGAAGTCGGCCATCTTGAATTTCGTCTTCCATTTTTTTGGCAAAAAAAAAGCAGTCGTACTTTAACGCATTTAAACCTAACGATAATACACATGTAGACGATGATAAATTGCGAACAAATTTCTCCAACGCCACAAGATATGGGCGTGCTATGGCGCCGAACTTTGCTCCAATGGTTTTTGGCCTTTTTTCGGCATAAAAAAGGCGTGGCACTTTAACAAACTATGACTATTTTATTTGTATTATTAAAATTAGATGTATTTGAATTGTTTCTATTTTATTAGAACCCGAGCAAATTCAAATAAACCTATCATAAAAATGATGGACTGGTGCTTGTGAGTGGGTTAACTTAAAACTTCACATGGGCTCCAATACTTATTTCCCCACAGTAAATGTCTTTTTCTCTTCTTCTCCAGGAGCATAGAGGGCATCGAAATCGGGAACATCCAACGCCGCATGTTTGAGCCTCTGAAACATCTGACTCACATGTGAGTATTGGATGCTACTCTGAATAATCCTCCTCACTGCGCTGTGGTGGACTTTATTCCTTGGACTGCTGCCACCCTTTAAAGCAGCCTTATCACAACTGGCCAACTTTTCTCCTCCAGCTGCGACATGAGGAAGTCAGTATTACTGTAATCCATCCTGTGGCATTAATGCCAGATATGATTTTTTTTTAAAAGGCTACATAGCCAAAGAGCTCTCTTTACTGACTATATAATGTTTCTTCCAAAAACACAAACCAGGAACTAGGAACAGGCAAAATGGAAACTGGAAATAGCTAACGGCTAACAGGAAAACAAGAAGCTAGGAGAAAGCAAACTACAAATAGCTATCAGGAACAGCTTACCGCTATGACGACAAGTAGTAATGACAATCACATCGACAAGGACAGGTAGACAATACTCCAGCACAGACTGGATGGCAAGGCAGGTTTAAATAGTAGCTGGCTGATTGACACCAGGTGTGGCCAGGTGCCAATCAGCCGCAGCCGAGGGGAAGCAGCACTCAGGGAGGAAAGCAGGAAACAACCAAAATAAGAGCGCTGACAGGAAAAAAAAGACAACACAGAGGAAAAACTAAAACATAACCAAACTGTCAGGGACAAGCCTGACAATATACAAACCCTGTTTCCATATGAGTTGGGAAATTGTGTTAGATGTAAATATAAACTGAATACAATGATTTGCAAATCCTTTTCAAGCCATATTCAGTTGAATATGCTACAAAGACAACATATTTCATATGTTAAAGAGGTTCATTTAGCCTACTAATGTGTATTTATAAATAGTTGATTTATATAGGCTAGTAAGGTAAAGTTTTGTACCTACCTCAGGTGGGATGGAACAATCCATATAACACGTCACAGATGACGTCACACTAACATCACGTGACACCTCTGAGGAAGGCTGCAGAAGCAAGATAGCCGAAACTTGTCAGGTACAAAACTTTACCTTACTAGCCTATATAAATCAACTATTTATAAATACAACATATTTCATGTTCAAACTCATAAACATTTTTTTTTGTTGCAAATAATCATGAACTTTATAATTTGATGGCAGCAACACGTGACAAAGAAGTTGTGAAAGGTGGCAATAAATAGTGATAAAGTTGAGGAATGCTCATCAAACACTTATTTGGAACATCCCACAGGTGTGCAGGCTAATTGGGAACAGGTGGGTGCCATGATTGGGTATAAAAGTAGATTCCATGAAATGCTCAGTCATTCACAAACAAGGATGGGGCGAGGGTCACCACTTTGTCAACAAATGCGTGAGCAAATTGTTGAACAGTTTAAGAACAACCTTTCTCAAGCAGCTATTGCAAGGAATTGAGGGATTTCACCATCTACGCTCCGTAATATCATCAAAGGGTTCAGAGAATGTGGAGAAATCACTGCAGGTAAGCAGCTAAGCCCGTGACCTTCCATCCCTCAGGCTGTACTGCATCAACAAGCCACATCAGTGTGTAAAGGATATCACCACATGGAACACTTCAGAAACCCACTGTCAGTAACTACAGTTGGTCGCTACATCTGTAAGTGCAAGTTAAGGCCTACTGAAATTAAATTGTCTTATTTAAACGGGGATAGCAGATCCATTCTATGTGTCATACTTGATCATTTCGCGATATTGCCATATTTTTGCTTAAAGGATTTAGTAGAGAAAATCGACGATAAAGTTCGCAACTTTTGCTCGCTGATAAAAAAAAAGCCTTGCCTGTAGCGGAAGTAGCGTGACGTCACAGGTTGAAAGGCTCCTCACATTTCCCCATTGTTTCCACCAGCAGCGAGAGCGATTCGGACCGAGAAAGCGACGATTACCCCATTAATTTTAGCCACAATGAAAGATTCGTGGATGAGGAACGTGAGAGTGAAGGATTAAAGTGCAGTGCAGGACGTATCTTTTTTCGCTCTGAGCGTAACTTAGGTACAAGCTGGCTCATTGGATTCCACACTCTCTCCTTTTTCTATTGTGGATCACAGATTTGTATTTTAAACCACCTGGGATACTATATCCTCTTGAAAATGAGAGTCGAGAACGCTAAATGGACATTCACAGTGACTTTTATCTGCACGACAATACATCGGTGAAGCTCTTTAGCTACGGAGCTAACGTGATAGCATCGTGCTTAACTGCATATAGAAACAAAATAAATAAACCCCTGACTGGAAGGATAGACAGAAGATCAACAATACTATTAAACCATGGACATGTAACTACACGGTTAATGCTTTCCAGCCTGGCGAAGCCTAGCAATGCTGTTGCTAACGACACCATTGAAGCTAACTTAGCTACGGGACCTCACAGAGCTATGATAAAAACATTAGCGCTCCACCTACGCCAGCCAGCCCTCATCTGCTCATCAACACCCGTGTTCACCTGCGTTCCAGCGATCGACGGAGCGACGAAGGACTTCACCCGATCATCGATGCAGTCGGCGGCCCGGAGACGGAGGAAGTCAAGGTGAGGACAGCGGCGCGGCGGACGGCGTTGTAGCTTTCGACGACACCCGGCCGCCATCAGAGTCGGCAAGAAACATATATTTCCCCAAAGTTACGTACGTGACATGCACATAGCGACATGCACGTACGGGCAAGCGATCAAATGTTTGGAAGCCAAAGCTGTACTCACGGTAGCGCGTCTGCTATCCAACTCAAAGTCCTCCTGGTTGTGTTGCTGTAGCCAGCCGCTATTACACCGATCCCACCTACAGCTTTCTTCTTTGCTGTCTCCATTGTTCATTAAACAAATTGCAAAAGATTCACCAACACAGATGTCCAGAATACTGTGGAATTATGTGGTGAAAACAGACGACTTAAGCTGGCGACCGTGCTATTCCAAAATGTCTCCTTCAACCATTGACGTCACGTGCAAATGTCAACATACATAGACGTTTTCAGCCGGAAGTTTCCCGGGAAATTTAAATTGTCACTTTATAAGTTAACCCGGCCGTATTGGTATGTGTTGCAATGTTAAGATTTCATCATTGATATATAAACTATCAGACTGCGTGGTCGTTAGTAGTGGCTTTCAGTAGGCCTTTGAAACTCTCCTATGCAAGGCGAAAACCATTTATCAACAACACCCAGAAACGCCGTGGGCTTCGCTGGGCCTGAGCTCATCTAAGATGGACTGATACAAAGTGGAAAAGTGTTCTGTGGTCTGGCGAGTCCACATTTCAAATTGTTTTTGGAAACTGTGGACGTCGTGTCCTCCGGACCAAAGAGGAAAAGAACCATCCGGATTGTTATAGGCACAAAGTGTAAAAGGCAGCATGTGTGATGGTATGGGGGTGTATTAGTGGCCAAGACATGGGTAACTTACACATCTGTGAAGGCACCATTAATGCTGAAAGGTACATACAGCTTTTGGAGCAACATATGTTGCCATCCAAGCAACGTTACCATGGACGCCCCTGCTTATTTCAGCAAGACAATGCCAAGCCACGTGTTACATCAACGTAGTAAAAGAGTGCGGGTACTAGACTGGCCTGCCTGTAGTCCAGACATTGAAAATGTGTGGCACCTGCAATGTGAGAAGGGAGACCCCCGGACTGTTGAACAACTTAAGCTGTACATCAAGCAAGAATGGGAAAGAATTCCACTTCAAAAATGTGTCTCCTCACTTCCCAAACCAAAACTGAGTGTTGTTCAAAGGAAAGGCCATGTAACACAGTGGTGAACATGCCCTTTCACAACTACTTTGGCACGTGTTGCAGCCATGAAATTCTAAGTTCATTATTATTTGCAAAAAATAAATAAAGTTTTTGAGTTTGAACATGAAATATGTTGTCTTTGTAGCATATTCAACTGAATATGGCTTGAAAAGGATTTGCAAAACATTGTATTCCGTTTATATTTACATCTAATACAATTTCCCAACTCATATGGAAACGGGGTTTGTATATATATATATATATATATATATATATATATATATATATATATATATATATATATATATATATATATATATATATAATATATATATATATATATATATATATATATATATATATATATATATATATATATATATATATATACGCATATATATAAATGTAGACTGTGTAAATCAAAAAATAACTACAACCTGGCAGCAAAAACAATATATTTATAACAGGATTAGTAAATGTTTATTTTTAACCACAACTCTGTCTGAAATATAAAATGCCAATCATTATTTTCCAATGAAAACCGGTCAAAACTGCACCCTTGCGTGTTGCTTGTGTTATTATTTTGTTCCGACAACTACATGGTAAATCTGATCTCTCCTTCCTTTTAATTTGGATTGGCTTGAAATTTCTCACACAGCCTACTGAGGGCGCCACCAATTAGATTCACGCTTAGAATTTTACGAACTCAAATGCTTATAATTAAACAGTGACCGCATTCAAAAGACAAACAAAAGAGTGTCGTCCGGTGGGGCAGCGACCCACCTGCCCTCAGCTAATTCACCAATCTTGTAAAGGTAAACAAGCTACTTCCTGCCAGAGAAATCCTCAGTAGCTGCACTTCTGTATCTTTTATGTTGGGCTCCAGGCATGTTCTTGTTGGGATTTATATCGCAGCTGCTGATGGAAAAGAAAAACGTCTTTTTTTCTGTGTGCGGAAATGACTAATCAATGGACCTTATTTGTTGTTTTGATTGAACTCCCATGTGATTGGCAGCTACTTCAAGAAGTTCCAGTACTGCGGGTACGCGCCGCACGTGCGCAGCTGCAAGCCCAACACGGACGGCATCTCCTCCTTCGAGGACCTGCTGGCCAACATCGTGCTGAGGGTCTTCGTCTGGGTGGTCTCGGCCACCACCTGCCTGGGCAACGTCTTCGTCATCTGCATGCGCTCGTACATCCGCTCGGAGAACAAGCTGCACGCCATGTGCATCATCTCCCTCTGCTGTGAGTCACAAACACATCACGCACGCCATGTGCACCCTTTGGCCACAACATTAGGTACACGCCATTTAATGACATCGAGTACCAACATTCTGACCTTACACAAATAATAGTGTTCAATCAATTATAGCAGCTTGTTTTGTTATGTTTGTTTCCAGTGGAGGAAGAATTAGATTGCAGGGGAAAATCTGTATGCCCACTAACTTAAAACACTTTTGGCAGATCAATACACTGAGTACAAAACAATGATTTTTATTTCGTAATTATCTATTACCGTATTTCCTTGAATTGGCGCCGGGAGTATGGTATTCGCATGCCTCGAATTACAGCCGGGTCAAACTCGTTTCGCAAAATAATTAGCGCATGCTTGGCACTTCCGCCGGGTCAAATATGAGTCATTAAATGACTCCCGCCTCCTGGTGGTAGAGGGCGCTAGTGATCCTTCTTGCAACTGCTGGTACTGCAGAAGACCTGTGCTGCAGAAGAACACAACAAGCAGCAAGAGTGCGCAGCCATTGTTTGCTTGCATATTTACCATGGAGGATTACATATCTAAAATAAAACAGTTTTCTAAACTGGACTTTCAATTGAAGCAGGAGGTAATACTTAAAAGGAAGATCTCCATCGAGACAGAGAGACTTTTAAAACTGAAGAAAGATAAGGAAGACTTCTATAAACAAGTTATCCATGCTTTTTTTTGTTTTTGTTTTTTTTTTGTTTGTTTGCTCCATGCTTTTTTAACCTGTAAAGCACTTTGGTGCAATCTAAAAAGTTGTTGAAAATGTGCTGTATAAATAAAGTTGACTTGACTTGACTTGACTTGACTTCTTCAAAAGGAGCTGCACATGGACTTAATTTATACCTAAAGGTAAGACCATAATAACTTTTTTTTTATTAAATGTGCTTTTCATGATAAGGTAAGCGCTGGAGTGAGAAGAGGTTTTAAAATAATTAGCGCATGCTTGCCCATCCCGCAGGCTTCTGGTAAGCGCCGGAGTGACAGGAGGTTTTAAATTAATTAGCGCCCCGGCGGCTATTCAAGGAAATACGGTATGTACAAAAGCCAAAAGCAGTGAAGTTGCCCCGTTGTGTAAATGGTAAATAAAAAGAGAATACAACAAATCCTTTTCAACTTATATTCAATTGAATAGACTGCAAAGACAACATATTTCATGTTCACACTGAGAAACTTCTTTCTTTTGTAAATAATCATGAACTTAGAATTTCATGGCTGCAACACGTGCCAAAGTAGTTGGGAAAGGGCATGTTCACCACTGTGTTACATGGCCATTCCTTTTAACAACACTCAGTCAAGGTTTGGGAACTGAGGAGACACATTTTTGAAGCTTCTCAGGTGGAATTCTTTCCCATTCTTGCTTGATGTTGTCAAAACGTGGACCTTGGGGTGTTGTGTTTTCCCTGAGTGCAAAGGAAAGTTGGCGCGGGCAAGGCGTGAAGGTGAGTACATGATTTATTTTTAACTCTAAACTACAAAAAAAAGGCGCAAACAAAAGGCGCGCACAAAGGCGGAGATAAACTTGGCTAAGAAACAAAAAACACTTGGACAGAAACTATGGACAAGAAAAACTACACTTACTGTGACGTGAAAAGCATGGAAACTATGGCATGGAATACAAGCGTGAAATAAGTCAGCACAGAGCAAATCCAGAATGTCAGGGGTAAGAAAGGATAATGTCACCAGGCCGACTGTCTGGCAACAACAAGCTTAAATACTGGTGACATGATTAGGGAAAACAGGTGCGTCACTCAAAATGTGAAAACGTGAGGCAGGTGCGTGACATGAGGATGTGAACCAGGTGAAACTAATGGTTGCTATGGTGACAAAGCAAGGGAGTGAAAACAGGAACTAAAAAGTGTCCAAAAACCAAGCAAAACATAACTAAACAAAACATGATCACAGATATGACAGATGTACAGCTAAAGTTGTTCAACAGTCTCCCTTCTCATATTTTAGCTGCCACACATTTTCAATGTCTGGACTACAGGCAGGCCAGTCTAGTACCCGCACTCTTTTACTATGAAGCCACACTGTTGTAACACGTGGCTTGGCATTGTCTTGCTGAAATAAGCAGGGGCGTCCATGATAACGTTGCTTGGATGACAACATATGTTGCTCCAAAAGCTGTATGTACCTTTCAGCATTAATGGTGCCTTCACAGATGTGTAAGTTACCCATGTCTTGACCACTAATACACCCCCATACCATCACACATGCTGCCTTTTACACTTTGCACCTATAACAATCCGATTGGTTCTTTTCCTCTTTAGTCCGGAGGACACGACGTCCACAGTTTCCAAAAACAATTTGAAATGTGGACTCGTCAGACCACAGAACACTTTTCCACTTTGTATCAGTCCATCTTAGATGAGCTCAGGCCCAGCGAAGCCGACGGCGTTTCTGGGTGTTGTTGATAAACGGTTTTTGCCTTGCAGAGGAGAGTTTTAACTTGCACTTACAGATGTAGCGACCAACTGTAGTTACTGACAGTGGGTTTCTGAAGTGTTCCATGTGGTGATATCCTTTACACACTGATGTGGCTTGTTGATGCAGTACAGCCTGAGGGATGGAAGGTCACGGGCTTAGCTGCTTACGTGCAGTGATTTCTCCACATTCTCTGAACCCTTTGATGATATTACGGAGCGTAGATGGTGAAATCCCTCAATTCCTTGCAATAGCTGCTTGAGAAAGGTTGTTCTTAAACTGTTCAACAATTTGCTCAGGCATTTGTTGACAAAGTGGTGACCCTCGCCCCATCCTTGTTTGTGAATGACTGAGCATTTCATGGAATCTACTTTTATACCCAATCATGGCACCCACCATAGCCTGCACACCTGTGGGATGTTCCAAATAAGTGTTTGATGAGCATTCCTCAACTTTATCAGTATTTATTGCCACCTTTCCCAACTTCTTTGTCACGTGTTGCTGCCATCAAATTGTAACGTTAATGATTATTTGTAAAAATTTTAAAAAAGTTTATGAGTTTGAACATGAAATATGTTGTCTTTGTAGCATATTCAACTGAATATGGCTTGAAAATGATTTGCAAATCATTGTATTGTGTTTATATTTACATCTAACACCATTTCCCAACTCCTATGGAAACGGGGTTTGTATAAGAGGCACTAATTCTTTTAAATGGATGAGAGGCACTTCTCATTTAAGGAGCACAAAGAGCATCCCAGGAGTGGTATTGCACAGAATAGATGTTTCAGCAGCACTGTAATCACGCTGCAATGTATTGCTGCAACACCCGGAGAGAGGCAGCAGAAAAAGACAGGTCAGAATCATGTTACGTACAGGAGAGTATTGCATGCATCTATTGTACACATGTCCTCATTAGGGTCTCAGCTGCAGACCCTGGACAAACAAACATTCACACCTATGGATCATTTACAGCAGTGGACCCCAAACCAGGACCTGCGGGCCAAATGTGGGCTGTGATGGATGCCAGTGGAAGGAACGCACAGTAAATGACTTCTGCTCGCATGAACGTTTGCCAGATTGGGACTTTGTCAGGAGTCCTTAGTGTCACCTGATGTGAGCCTGAAGGCGGCAAGAACATTCACTAATGCCAAGAAATGTGTGGTTTTTTACCTCTTTCACAAATTGCACGGAATCACTTTCAATTTGTCACTTTGTCCGAGTCCAGTATTTGAAGAAAATGCTCCTTTTAGGAACTAAAAAGAAAATCATACTTGGGATGTAACGGTTTTGTAGATACCAAGGTATTTTGGTTCCAAAACCCCCACGGTAATGCCGCGACGTGTGACGGTATCAAACAGAATCAGAACTACCTTCAATTTTTCACTTTGTCCGAGTCCAGTATTTGAAGAAAATGCTCCTCTTAGGAACTAAAAAGCCAAGCATACTTAGGATGTAACGGTTTTGTGGATACCGAGGTATGTTGGTTCCAAAACCCCCACAGTAATGCCGCGACGTGTGACAGTATCAAACGGAATCAGAATCACTTTCAATTTGTCCAGTATTTGAAGAAAATGCTCCTCTTAGGAACTAAAAAGCCAAGCATACTTAGGATGTAACGGTTTTGTGGATACCGAGGTATTTTGGTTCCAAAACCCCCACAGTAATGCTGTGAAGTGTGACGGTATCAAACGGAATCAGAATCACTTTCAATTGGTCACTTTGTCCGAGTCCAGTATTTGAAGAAAATGCCCCTTTTAGGAACTAAAAGGAAAAGCATACTTAGGATGTAACAGTTTTGTAGATACCACGGTATTTTGGTTCCAAAACCCCCACAGTAATGCCGCGACGTGTGACAGTATCAAACAGAATCACCTTCAATTTCTCACTTTCTCCGAGTCCAGTCCATGTTTGGAAGATAAAAGGTGAGGCCTTTAATCCCAGGAACACCAAACCTACCGTCAAGCATGGTGGTGGTAGTATTATGCTCTGGGCCTGTTTTGCTGCCAATGGAACTGCTGCTTTACAGAGAGTAAATGGGACAATGAAAAAGGAGGATTACCTCCAAATTCTTCAGGACAAGCTAAAGTCAGCAGCCCAGAGGTTGGGTCTTGTTGGGTGTTCCAACAGGACAATGAACCCAAACACACCTCAAAAGTGGTAAACAGGAATGGCTAAATCAGATCTAACATAATAGTGTGAGAGTCCAGTCCATAGTGGATCTAACATAATAGTGTAAGAGTCCAGTCCATAGTGGATCTAACATAATAGTGTGAGAGTCCAGTCCATAGTGGATCTAACATAATAGTGTGAGAGTCCAGTCCATAGTGGATCTAACATAATAGTGTGAGAGTCCAGTCCATAGTGGATCTAACATAATAGTGAGAGTCCAGTCCATAGTGGATCTAACATAATAGTGAGAGAGTCCAGTCCATAGTGGATCTAACATAATAGTGTGAGAGTCCAGTCCATAGTGGATCTAACATAATAGTGTGAGAGTCCAGTCCACACTGGATCTAACGTAATAGTGTGAGAGTCCAGTCCACAGTGGATCTAACATAATAGTGTGAGAGTCCAGTCCATAGTGGATCTAACATAATAGTGAGAGTCCAGTCCATAGTGGATCTAACAAAATAGTGTGAGAGACCAGTCCATAGTGGATCTAACATAATAGTGTGAGAGTCCAGTCCATAGTGGATCTAACATAATATTGTGAGAGTCCAGTCCATAGTGGATCTAACATAATATTGTGAGAGTCCAGTCCATAGTGGATCTAACATAATAGTGTGAGAGTCCAGTCCATAGTGGATCTAACATAATAGTGTGAGAGTCCAGTCCATAGTGGATCTAGCATAATAGTGTGAGAGTCCAGTCCATAGTGGATCTAACATAATAGTGAGAGTCCAGTCCATAGTGGATCTAACATAATAGTGAGAGTCCAGTCCATAGTGGATCTAACATAATAGTGTGAGAGTCCAGTCCATAGTGGATCTAACATAATAGTGTGAGAGTCCAGTCCATAGTGGATCTAACATAATAGTGTGAGAGTCCATTCCATAGTGGATCTAACAAAATATTGTGAGAGTCCAGTCCATAGTGGATCTAACATAATATTGTGAGAGTCCAGTCCATAGTGGATCTAACATAATAGTGTGAGAGTCCAGTCCATAGTGGATCTAACATAATAGTGTGAGAGTCCAGTCCATAGTGGATCTAACATAATATTGTGAGAGTCCAGTCCATAGTGGATCTAACATAATAATGTGAGAGTCCAGTCCATAGTGGATCTAACATAATAGTGTGAGAGTCCAGTCCATAGTGGATCTAACATAATAGTGTGAGAGTCCAGTCCATAGTGGATCTAGCATAATAGTGTGAGAGTCCAGTCCATAGTGGATCTAACATAATAGTGTGAGAGTCCAGTCCATAGTGGATCTAACATAATAGTGAGAGTCCAGTCCATAGTGGATCTAACATAATAGTGTGAGAGTCCAGTCCATAGTGGATCTAACATAATATTGTGAGAGTCCAGTCCATAGTGGATCTAACATAATATTGTGAGAGTCCAGTCCATAGTGGATCTAACATAATAGTGTGAGAGTCCAGTCCATAGTGGATCTAGCATAATAGTGTGAGAGTCCAGTCCATAGTGGATCTAACATAATATTGTGAGAGTCCAGTCCATAGTGGATCTAACATAATAATGTGAGAGTCCAGTCCATAATGGATCTAACATAATAGTGAGAGTCCAGTCCATAGTGGATCTAACATAATAGTGAGAGTCCAGTCCATAGTGGATCTAACATAATAGTGAGAGTCCAGTCCATAGTGGATCTAACATAATA
>NC_084758.1:35422186-35467405 GCF_033978785.1 Entelurus aequoreus | reverse complement strand
CAGATCAGTAGATACAGTCTACAAATGTAAACAGTGTTGTTGCTCCTTCTAGTGGACAAGTTGGTACATTACAGTTGAAACAGATCAGTAGATACAGTCTACAAATGTAAACAGTGTTGTTGCTCCTTCTAGTGGACAAGTTGGTACATTACAGTTGAAACAGAGCAGTAGATACAGTCTACAAATGTAAACAGTGTTGTTGCTCCATCTAGTGGACAAGTTGGTACAATACAGTTGAAACAGAGCAGTAGATACAGTCTACAAATGTAAACAGTGTTGTTGCTCCTTCTAGTGGACAAGTTGGTACATTACAGTTGAAACAGATCAGTAGATACAGTCTACAAATGTAAACAGTGTTGTTGCTCCATCTAGTGGACAAGTTGGTACATTACAGTTGAAACAGAGCAGTAGATACAGTCTACAAATGTAAACAGTGTTGTTGCTCCTTCTAGTGGACAAGTTGGTACATTACAGGTGAAACACAGATCAGTAGATACAGTCTACAAATGTAAACAGTGTTGCTCCTTCTAGTGGACAAGTTGGTACATTACAGTTGAAACAGAGCAGTAGATACAGTCTACAAATGTAAACAGTGTTGTTGCTCCTTCTAGTGGACAAGTTGGTACATTACAGTTGAAACACAGATCAGTAGATACAGTCTACAAATGTAAACAGTGTTGCTCCTTCTAGTGGACAAGTTGGTACATTACAGTTGAAACAGAGCAGTAGATACAGTCTACAAATGTAAACAGTGTTGTTGCTCCATCTAGTGGACAAGTTGGTACATTACAGTTGAAACAGATCAGTAGATACAGTCTACAAATGTAAACAGTGTTGTTGCTCCATCTAGTGGACAAGTTGGTACATTACAGTTGAAACACAGATCAGTAGATACAGTCTACAAATGTAAACAGTGTTGTTGCTCCTTCTAGTGGACAAGTTGGTACATTACAGTTGAAACAGATCAGTAGATACAGTCTACAAATGTAAACAGTGTTGTTGCTCCATCTAGTGGACAAGTTGGTACAATACAGTTGAAACAGAGCAGTAGATACAGTCTACAAATGTAAACAGTGTTGTTGCTCCTTCTAGTGGACAAGTTGGTACATTACAGTTGAAACACAGATCAGTACATACAGTCTACAAATGTAAACAGTGTTGTTGCTCCATCTAGTGGACAAGTTGGTACATTACAGTTGAAACACAGATCAGTAGATACAGTCTACAAATGTAAACAGTGTTGTTGCTCCTTCTAGTGGACAAGTTGGTACATTACAGTTGAAACACAGATCAGTAGATACAGTCTACAAATGTAAACAGTGTTGTTGCTCCTTCTAGTGGACAAGTTGGTACATTACAGTTGAAACACAGATCAGTAGATACAGTCTACAAATGTAAACAGTGTTGTTGCTCCTTCTAGTGGACAAGTTGGTACATTACAGTTGAAACAGATCAGTAGATACAGTCTACAAATGTAAACAGTGTTGTTGCTCCTTCTAGTGGACAAGTTGGTACATTACAGTTGAAACAGATCAGTAGATACAGTCTACAAATGTAAACAGTGTTGTTCCTCCATTTAGTGGACAAGTTGGTACATTACAGTTGAAACAGATCAGTAGATACAGTCTACAAATGTAAACAGTGTTGTTGCTCCATCTAGTGGACAAGTTGGTACATTACAGTTGAAACACAGATCAGTAGATACAGTCTACAAATGTAAACAGTGTTGTTGCTCCATCTAGTGGACAAGTTGGTACATTACAGTTGAAACAGATCAGTAGATACAGTCTACACATGTAAACAGTGTTGTTGCTCCTTCTAGTGGACAAGTTGGTACATTACAGTTGAAACAGATCAGTAGATACAGTCTACAAATGTAAACAGTGTTGTTGCTCCATCTAGTGGACAAGTTGGTACATTACAGTTGAAACAGATCAGTAGATACAGTCTACAAATGTAAACAGTGTTGTTGCTCCATCTAGTGGACAAGTTGGTACATTACAGTTGAAACAGATCAGTAGATACAGTCTACAAATGTAAACAGTGTTGTTGCTCCATCTAGTGGACATGTTGGTACATTACAGTTGAAACACAGATCAGTAGATACAGTCTACACATGTAAACAGTGTTGTTGCTCCTTCTAGTGGACAAGTTGGTACATTACAGTTGAAACACAGATCAGTAGACACAGTCTACACATGTAAACAGTATTGTTGCTCCATCTAGTGGACAAGTTGGTACATTACAGTTGAAACAGATCAGTAGATACAGTCTACAAATGTAAACAGTGTTGTTGCTCCATCTAGTGGACAAGTTGGTACATTACAGTTGAAACAGATCAGTAGATACAGTCTACAAATGTAAACAGTGTTGTTGCTCCATCTAGTGGACAAGTTGGTACATTATAGTTGAAACAGATCAGTAGATACAGTCTACAAATGTAAACAGTGTTGTTGCTCCATCTAGTGGACAAGTTGGTACATTACAGTTGAAACAGATCAGTAGATACAGTCTACAAATGTAAACAGTGTTGTTGCTCCTTCTAGTGGACAAGTTGGTACATTACAGTTGAAACAGATCAGTACATACAGTCTACACATGTAAACAGTGTTGTTGCTCCTTCTAGTGGACAAGTTGGTACATTACAGTTGAAACACAGATCAGTAGATACAGTCTACAAATGTAAACAGTGTTGTTGCTCCATCTAGTGGACAAGTTGGTACATTACAGTTGACACACAGATCAGTAGATACAGTCTACAAATGTAAACAGTGTTGTTGCTCCTTCTAGTGGACAAGTTGGTACATTACAGTTGAAACACAGATCAGTAGATACAGTCTACAAATGTAAACAGTGTTGTTGCTCCATCTAGTGGACAAGTTGGTACATTACAGTTGAAACACAGATCAGTAGACACAGTCTACACATGTAAACAGTATTGTTGCTCCATCTAGTGGACAAGTTGGTACATTACAGTTGAAACAGATCAGTAGATACAGTCTACAAATGTAAACAGTGTTGTTGCTCCTTCTAGTGGACAAGTTGGTACATTACAGTTGAAACAGATCAGTAGATACAGTCTACAAATGTAAACAGTGTTGTTGCTCCTTCTAGTGGACAAGTTGGTACATTACAGTTGAAACAGCAGTAGATACAGTCTACAAATGTAAACAGTGTTGTTGCTCCTTCTAGTGGACAAGTTGGTACATTACAGTTGAAACAGATCAGTAGATACAGTCTACACATGTAAACAGTGTTGTTGCTCCTTCTAGTGGACAAGTTGGTACATTACAGTTGAAACAGATCAGTAGATACAGTCTACAAATGTAAACAGTGTTGTTGCTCCTTCTAGTGGACAAGTTGGTACATTACAGTTGAAACAGCAGTAGATACAGTCTACAAATGTAAACAGTGTTGTTGCTCCTTCTAGTGGACAAGTTGGTACATTACAGTTGAAACAGATCAGTAGATACAGTCTACAAATGTAAACAGTGTTGTTGCTCCTTCTAGTGGACAAGTTGGTACATTACAGTTGAAACAGCAGTAGATACAGTCTACAAATGTAAACAGTGTTGTTGCTCCTTCTAGTGGACAAGTTGGTACATTACAGTTGAAACAGATCAGTAGATACAGTCTACACATGTAAACAGTGTTGTTGCTCCTTCTAGTGGACAAGTTGGTACATTACAGTTGAAACAGATCAGTAGATACAGTCTACAAATGTAAACAGTGTTGTTGCTCCTTCTAGTGGACAAGTTGGTACATTACAGTTGAAACAGATCAGTAGATACAGTCTACAAATGTAAACAGTGTTGTTGCTCCATCTAGTGGACAAGTTGGTACATTACAGTTGAAACACAGATCAGTAGATACAGTCTACAAATGTAAACAGTGTTGTTGCTCCTTCTAGTGGACAAGTTGGTACATTACAGTTGAAACAGAGCAGTAGATACAGTCTACAAATGTAAACAGTGTTGTTGCTCCATCTAGTGGACAAGTTGGTACATTACAGTTGAAACACAGATCAGTAGATACAGTCTACAAATGTAAACAGTGTTGTTGCTCCTTCTAGTGGACAAGTTGG
Source organism: Entelurus aequoreus (assembly GCF_033978785.1). NCBI lineage: Eukaryota > Metazoa > Chordata > Actinopteri > Syngnathiformes > Syngnathidae > Entelurus > Entelurus aequoreus. The sequence goes on along the minus strand of NC_084758.1, from coordinate 35,463,321 downwards.
TACATTACAGTTGAAACAGATCAGTAGATACAGTCTACAAATGTAAACAGTGTTGTTGCTCCATCTAGTGGACAAGTTGGTACATTACAGTTGAAACACAGATCAGTAGATACAGTCTACAAATGTAAACAGTGTTGTTGCTCCTTCTAGTGGACAAGTTGGTACATTACAGTTGAAACACAGATCAGTAGATACAGTCTACAAATGTAAACAGTGTTGTTGCTCCTTCTAGTGGACAAGTTGGTACATTACAGTTGAAACACAGATCAGTAGATACAGTCTACACATGTAAACAGTGTTGTTGCTCCTTCTAGTGGACAAGTTGGTACATTACAGTTGAAACAGATCAGTAGATACAGTCTACAAATGTAAACAGTGTTGTTGCTCCTTCTAGTGGACAAGTTGGTACATTACAGTTGAAACAGATCAGTAGATACAGTCTACAAATGTAAACAGTGTTGTTGCTCCTTCTAGTGGACAAGTTGGTACATTACAGTTGAAACAGATCAGTAGATACAGTCTACAAATGTAAACAGTGGTGTTGCTCCTTCTAGTGGACAAGTTGGTGCATTACAGTTGAAACACAGATCAGTAGATACAGTCTACAAATGTAAACAGTGTTGTTGCTCCTTCTAGTGGACAAGTTGGTACATTACAGTTGAAACACAGATCAGTAGATACAGTCTACACATGTAAACAGTGTTGTTGCTCCTTCTAGTGGACAAGTTGGTACATTACAGTTGAAACAGATCAGTAGATACAGTCTACAAATGTAAACAGTGTTGTTGCTCCATCTAGTGGACAAGTTGGTACATTACAGTTGAAACAGAGCAGTAGATACAGTCTACAAATGTAAACAGTGTTGTTGCTCCTTCTAGTGGGCAAGTTGGTACATTACAGTTGAAACAGATCAGTAGATACAGTCTACAAATGTAAACAGTGTTGTTGCTCCTTCTAGTGGACAAGTTGGTACATTACAGTTGAAACACAGATCAGTAGATACAGTCTACAAATGTAAACAGTGTTGTTGCTCCTTCTAGTGGACAAATTGGTACATTACAGTTGAAACAGAGCAGTAGATACAGTCTACAAATGTAAACAGTGTTGTTGCTCCATCTAGTGGACAAGTTGGTACATTACAGTTGAAACAGAGCAGTAGATACAGTCTACAAATGTAAACAGTGTTGTTGCTCCATCTAGGGGACAAGTTGGTACATTACAGTTGAAACAGATCAGTAGATACAGTCTACAAATGTAAACAGTGTTGTTGCTCCTTCTTGTGGACAAGTTGGTACATTACAGTTGAAACAGATCAGTAGATACAGTCTACAAATGTAAACAGTGTTGTTGCTCCATCTAGTGGACAAGTTGGTACATTACAGTTGAAACACAGATCAGTAGATACAGTCTACAAATGTAAACAGTGTTGTTGCTCCTTCTAGTGGACAAGTTGGTACATTACAGTTGAAACACAGATCAGTACATACAGTCTACAAATGTAAACAGTGTTGTTGCTCCATCTAGTGGACAAGTTGGTACATTACAGTTGAAACACAGATCAGTAGATACAGTCTACACATGTAAACAGTGTTGTTGCTCCTTCTAGTGGACAAGTTGGTACATTACAGTTGAAACACAGATCAGTAGATACAGTCTACAAATGTAAACAGTGTTGTTGCTCCTTCTAGTGGACAAGTTGGTACATTACAGTTGAAACAGATCAGTAGATACAGTCTACAAATGTAAACAGTGTTGTTGCTCCTTCTAGTGGACAAGTTGGTACATTACAGTTGAAACAGATCAGTAGATACAGTCTACAAATGTAAACAGTGTTGTTGCTCCATCTAGTGGACAAGTTGGTACATTACAGTTGAAACAGATCAGTAGATACAGTCTACAAATGTAAACAGTGTTGTTGCTCCTTCTAGTGGACAAGTTGGTACATTACAGTTGAAACAGATCAGTAGATACAGTCTACAAATGTAAACAGTGGTGTTGCTCCTTCTAGTGGACAAGTTGGTACATTACAGTTGAAACACAGATCAGTAGATACAGTCTACAAATGTAAACAGTGTTGTTGCTCCATCTAGTGGACAAGTTGGTACATTACAGTTGAAACAGATCAGTAGACACAGTCTACACATGTAAACAGTGTTGTTGCTCCTTCTAGTGGACAAGTTGGTACATTACAGTTGAAACCGATCAGTAGATACAGTCTACAAATGTAAACAGTGTTGTTGCTCCATCTAGTGGACAAGTTGGTACATTACAGTTGAAACACAGATCAGTAGATACAGTCTACAAATGTAAACAGTGTTGTTGCTCCTTCTAGTGGACAAGTTGGTACATTACAGTTGAAACAGAGCAGTAGATACAGTCTACAAATGTAAACAGTGTTGTTGCTCCATCTAGTGGACAAGTTGGTACAATACAGTTGAAACAGAGCAGTAGATACAGTCTACAAATGTAAACAGTGTTGTTGCTCCTTCTAGTGGACAAGTTGGTACATTACAGTTGAAACAGATCAGTAGATACAGTCTACAAATGTAAACAGTGTTGTTGCTCCATCTAGTGGACAAGTTGGTACATTACAGTTGAAACACAGATCAGTAGATACAGTCTACAAATGTAAACAGTGTTGTTGCTCCTTCTAGTGGACAAGTTGGTACATTACAGTTGAAACACAGATCAGTAGATACAGTCTACAAATGTAAACAGTGTTGTTGCTCCTTCTAGTGGACAAGTTGGTACATTACAGTTGAAACAGAGCAGTAGATACAGTCTACAAATGTAAACAGTGTTGTTGCTCCATCTAGTGGACAAGTTGGTACATTACAGTTGAAACAGATCAGTAGATACAGTCTACAAATGTAAACAGTGTTGTTGCTCCTTCTAGTGGACAAGTTGGTACATTACAGTTGAAACAGAGCAGTAGATACAGTCTACAAATGTAAACAGTGTTGTTGCTCCTTCTAGTGGACAAGTTGGTACATTACAGTTGAAACACAGATCAGTAGATACAGTCTACAAATGTAAACAGTGTTGTTGCTCCTTCTAGTGGACAAGTTGGTACATTACAGTTGAAACACAGATCAGTAGATACAGTCTACAAATGTAAACAGTGTTGTTGCTCCTTCTAGTGGACAAGTTGGTACATTACAGTTGAAACAGAGCAGTAGATACAGTCTACAAATGTAAACAGTGTTGTTGCTCCATCTAGTGGACAAGTTGGTACATTACAGTTGAAACAGATCAGTAGATACAGTCTACAAATGTAAACAGTGTTGTTGCTCCTTCTAGTGGACAAGTTGGTACATTACAGTTGAAACAGATCAGTAGATACAGTCTACAAATGTAAACAGTGTTGTTGCTCCATCTAGTGGACAAGTTGGTACATTACAGTTGAAACAGAGCAGTAGATACAGTCTACAAATGTAAACAGTGTTGTTGCTCCATCTAGTGGACAAGTTGGTACATTACAGTTGAAACAGATCAGTAGATACAGTCTACAAATGTAAACAGTGTTGTTGCTCCTTCTAGTGGACAAGTTGGTACATTACAGTTGAAACAGATCAGTAGATACAGTCTACAAATGTAAACAGTGTTGTTGCTCCTTCTAGTGGACAAGTTGGTACATTACAGTTGAAACAGATCAGTAGATACAGTCTACAAATGTAAACAGTGTTGTTGCTCCTTCTAGTGGACAAGTTGGTACATTACAGTTGAAACACAGATCAGTAGATACAGTCTACAAATGTAAACAGTGTTGTTGCTCCATCTAGTGGACAAGTTGGTACATTACAGTTGAAACACAGATCAGTAGATACAGTCTACACATGTAAACAGTGTTGTTGCTCCTTCTAGTGGACAAGTTGGTACATTACAGTTGAAACACAGATCAGTAGATACAGTCTACAAATGTAAACAGTGTTGTTGCTCCTTCTAGTGGACAAGTTGGTACATTACAGTTGAAACAGATCAGTAGATACAGTCTACAAATGTAAACAGTGTTGTTGCTCCTTCTAGTGGACAAGTTGGTACATTACAGTTGAAACAGATCAGTAGATACAGTCTACAAATGTAAACAGTGTTGTTGCTCCTTCTAGTGGACAAGTTGGTACATTACAGTTGAAACAGATCAGTAGATACAGTCTACAAATGTAAACAGTGTTGTTGCTCCATTTAGTGGACAAGTTGGTACATTACAGTTGAAACAGATCAGTAGATACAGTCTACAAATGTAAACAGTGGTGTTGCTCCTTCTAGTGGACAAGTTGGTACATTACAGTTGAAACACAGATCAGTAGATACAGTCTACAAATGTAAACAGTGTTGTTGCTCCATCTAGTGGACAAGTTGGTACATTACAGTTGAAACAGATCAGTAGATACAGTCTACACATGTAAACAGTGTTGTTGCTCCTTCTAGTGGACAAGTTGGTACATTACAGTTGAAACAGATCAGTAGATACAGTCTACAAATGTAAACAGTGTTGTTGCTCCATCTAGTGGACAAGTTGGTACATTACAGTTGAAACAGAGCAGTAGATACAGTCTACAAATGTAAACAGTGTTGTTGCTCCTTCTAGTGGACAAGTTGGTACATTACAGTTGAAACAGATCAGTAGATACAGTCTACAAATGTAAACAGTGTTGTTGCTCCTTCTAGTGGACAAGTTGGTACATTACAGTTGAAACACAGATCAGTAGATACAGTCTACAAATGTAAACAGTGTTGTTGCTCCTTCTAGTGGACAAATTGGTACATTACAGTTGAAACAGAGCAGTAGATACAGTCTACAAATGTAAACAGTGTTGTTGCTCCATCTAGTGGACAAGTTGGTACATTACAGTTGAAACACAGATCAGTAGACACAGTCTACACATGTAAACAGTGTTGTTGCTCCATCTAGTGGACAAGTTGGTACATTACAGTTGAAACAGATCAGTAGATACAGTCTACAAATGTAAACAGTGTTGTTGCTCCTTCTAGTGGACAAGTTGGTACATTACAGTTGAAACAGATCAGTAGATACAGTCTACAAATGTAAACAGTGTTGTTGCTCCTTCTAGTGGACAAGTTGGTACATTACAGTTGAAACAGATCAGTAGATACAGTCTACAAATGTAAACAGTGTTGTTGCTCCTTCTAGTGGACAAGTTGGTACATTACAGTTGAAACACAGATCAGTAGATACAGTCTACAAATGTAAACAGTGTTGTTGCTCCATCTAGTGGACAAGTTGGTACATTACAGTTGAAACACAGATCAGTAGATACAGTCTACACATGTAAACAGTGTTGTTGCTCCTTCTAGTGGACAAGTTGGTACATTACAGTTGAAACACAGATCAGTAGATACAGTCTACAAATGTAAACAGTGTTGTTGCTCCTTCTAGTGGACAAGTTGGTACATTACAGTTGAAACAGATCAGTAGATACAGTCTACAAATGTAAACAGTGTTGTTGCTCCTTCTAGTGGACAAGTTGGTACATTACAGTTGAAACAGATCAGTAGATACAGTCTACAAATGTAAACAGTGTTGTTGCTCCTTCTAGTGGACAAGTTGGTACATTACAGTTGAAACAGATCAGTAGATACAGTCTACAAATGTAAACAGTGTTGTTGCTCCATTTAGTGGACAAGTTGGTACATTACAGTTGAAACAGATCAGTAGATGCAGTCTACAAATGTAAACAGTGGTGTTGCTCCTTCTAGTGGACAAGTTGGTACATTACAGTTGAAACACAGATCAGTAGATACAGTCTACAAATGTAAACAGTGTTGTTGCTCCATCTAGTGGACAAGTTGGTACATTACAGTTGAAACAGATCAGTAGATACAGTCTACACATGTAAACAGTGTTGTTGCTCCTTCTAGTGGACAAGTTGGTACATTACAGTTGAAACAGATCAGTAGATACAGTCTACAAATGTAAACAGTGTTGTTGCTCCATCTAGTGGACAAGTTGGTACATTACAGTTGAAACAGAGCAGTAGATACAGTCTACAAATGTAAACAGTGTTGTTGCTCCTTCTAGTGGACAAGTTGGTACATTACAGTTGAAACAGATCAGTAGATACAGTCTACAAATGTAAACAGTGTTGTTGCTCCTTCTAGTGGACAAGTTGGTACATTACAGTTGAAACACAGATCAGTAGATACAGTCTACAAATGTAAACAGTGTTGTTGCTCCTTCTAGTGGACAAATTGGTACATTACAGTTGAAACAGAGCAGTAGATACAGTCTACAAATGTAAACAGTGTTGTTGCTCCATCTAGTGGACAAGTTGGTACATTACAGTTGAAACACAGATCAGTAGACACAGTCTACACATGTAAACAGTATTGTTGCTCCATCTAGTGGACAAGTTGGTACATTACAGTTGAAACAGATCAGTAGATACAGTCTACAAATGTAAACAGTGTTGTTGCTCCATCTAGTGGACAAGTTGGTACATTACAGTTGAAACAGATCAGTAGATACAGTCTACAAATGTAAACAGTGTTGTTGCTCCATCTAGTGGACAAGTTGGTACATTATAGTTGAAACAGATCAGTAGATACAGTCTACAAATGTAAACAGTGTTGTTGCTCCATCTAGTGGACAAGTTGGTACATTACAGTTGAAACAGATCAGTAGATACAGTCTACAAATGTAAACAGTGTTGTTGCTCCTTCTAGTGGACAAGTTGGTACATTACAGTTGAAACAGATCAGTAGATACAGTCTACAAATGTAAACAGTGTTGTTGCTCCATCTAGTGGACAAGTTGGTACATTACAGTTGACACACAGATCAGTAGATACAGTCTACAAATGTAAACAGTGTTGTTGCTCCTTCTAGTGGACAAGTTGGTACATTACAGTTGAAACACAGATCAGTAGATACAGTCTACAAATGTAAACAGTGTTGTTGCTCCATCTAGTGGACAAGTTGGTACATTACAGTTGAAACACAGATCAGTAGACACAGTCTACACATGTAAACAGTATTGTTGCTCCATCTAGTGGACAAGTTGGTACATTACAGTTGAAACAGATCAGTAGATACAGTCTACAAATGTAAACAGTGTTGTTGCTCCTTCTAGTGGACAAGTTGGTACATTACAGTTGAAACAGATCAGTAGATACAGTCTACACATGTAAACAGTGTTGTTGCTCCATCTAGTGGACAAGTTGGTACATTACAGTTGAAACAGATCAGTAGATACAGTCTACAAATGTAAACAGTGTTGTTGCTCCTTCTAGTGGACAAGTTGGTACATTACAGTTGAAACAGATCAGTAGATACAGTCTACAAATGTAAACAGTGTTGTTGCTCCTTCTAGTGGACAAGTTGGTACATTACAGTTGAAACACAGATCAGTAGATACAGTCTACAAATGTAAACAGTGTTGTTGCTCCATCTAGTGGACAAGTTGGTACATTACAGTTGAAACAGATCAGTAAATACAGTACAAATGTAAACAGTGTTGTTGCTCCATCTAGTGGACAAGTTGGTACATTACAGTTGAAACACAGATCAGTAGATACAGTCTACAAATGTAAACAGTGTTGTTGCTCCATCTAGTGGACAAGTTGGTACATTACAGTTGAATCACAGATCAGTAGATGCAGTCTACACATGTAAACAGTGTTGTTACTCCATCTAGTGGACAAGTTGGTACATTATAGTTGAAACAGATCAGTAGATACAGTCTACAAATGTAAACAGTGTTGTTGCTCCATCTAGTGGACAAGTTGGTACATTACAGTTGAAACACAGATCAGTAGATGCAGTCTACAAATGTAAACAGTGTTGTTGCTCCATCTAGTGGACAAGTTGGTACATTATAGTTGAAAACAGATCAGTAGATGCAGTCTACAAATGTAAACAGTGTTGTTGCTCCATCTAGTGGACAAGTTGGTACATTACAGTTGAAACACAGATCAGTAGATACAGTCTACAAATGTAAACAGTGTTGTTGCTCCATCTAGTGGACAAGTTGGTACATTACAGTTGAAACACAGATCAGTATATACAGTCTACAAATGTAAACAATGTTGTTGCTCCATCTAGTGGACAAGTTGGTACATTACAGTTGAAACAGATCAGTAGATGCAGTCTACACATGTAAACAGTGTTGTTGCTCCATCTAGTGGACAAGTTTGTACATTACAGTTGAAACACAGATCAGTAGATACAGTCTACAAATGTAAACAGTGTTGTTGCTCCTTCTAGTGGACAAGTTGGTAGATTACAGTTGAAACAGATCAGTAGATACAGTCTACAAATGTAAACAGTGTTGTTGCTCCTTCTAGTGGACAAGTTGGTACATTACAGTTGAAACAGAGCAGTAGATACAGTCTACAAATGTAAACAGTGTTGTTGCTCCTTCTAGTGGACAAGTTGGTACATTACAGTTGAAACAGATCAGTAGATACAGTCTACAAATGTAAACAGTGTTGTTGCTCCTTCTAGTGGACAAGTTGGTACATTACAGTTGAAACAGATCAGTAGATACAGTCTACAAATGTAAACAGTGTTGTTGCTCCATCTAGTGGACAAGTTGGTACATTACAGTTGAAACAGAGCAGTAGATACAGTCTACAAATGTAAACAGTGTTGTTGCTCCTTCTAGTGGACAAGTTGGTACATTACAGTTGAAACAGATCAGTAGATACAGTCTACAAATGTAAACAGTGTTGTTGCTCCATCTAGTGGACAAGTTGGTACATTACAGTTGAAACAGATCAGTAGATACAGTCTACAAATGTAAACAGTGTTGTTGCTCCTTCTAGTGGACAAGTTGGTACATTACAGTTGAAACACAGATCAGTAGATACAGTCTACAAATGTAAACAGTGTTGTTGCTCCATCTAGTGGACAAGTTAGTACATTACAGTTGAAACAGAGCAGTAGATACAGTCTACACATGTAAACAGTGTTGTTGCTCCTTCTAGTGGACAAGTTGGTACATTACAGTTGAAACAGATCAGTAGATACAGTCTACAAATGTAAACAGTGTTGTTGCTCCTTCTAGTGGACAAGTTCGTACATTACAGTTGAAACAGATCAGTAGATACAGTCTACAAATGTAAACAGTGTTGTTGCTCCATCTAGTGGACAAGTTGGTACATTTCAGTTGAAACACAGATCAGTAGATACAGTCTACACATGTAAACAGTGTTGTTGCTCCTTCTAGTGGACAAGTTGGTACATTTCAGTTGAAACACAGATCAGTAGATACAGTCTACAAATGTAAACAGTGTTGTTGCTCCATCTAGTGGACAAGTTGGTACATTACAGTTGAAACAGATCAGTAGATACAGTCTACAAATGTAAACAGTGTTGTTGCTCCATCTAGTGGACAAGTTGGTACATTACAGTTGAAACAGATCATTAGATACAGTACAAATGTAAACAGTGTTGTTGCTCCTTCTAGTGGACAAGTTGGTACATTACAGTTGAAACACAGATCAGTAGATACAGTCTACAAATGTAAACAGTGTTGTTGCTCCCTCTAGTGGACAAGTTGGTACATTACAGTTGAAACAGATCAGTAGATACAGTCTACAAATGTAAACAGTGTTGTTGCTCCATGTAGTGGACACGTTGGTACATTACAGTTGAAACAGATCAGTAGATACAGTCTACACATGTAAACAGTGTTGTTGCTCCTTCTAGTGGACAAGTTGGTACACTACAGTTGAAACAGATCAGTAGATACAGTCTAAACATGTAAACAGTGTTGTTGCTCCATCTAGTGGACAAGTTGGTACACTACAGTTGAAACAGATCAGTAGATACAGTCTACACATGTAAACAGTGTTGTTGCTCCATCTAATGGACAAGTTGGTACATTACAGTTGAAACAGATCAGTAGATACAGTCTACAAATGTAAACAGTGTTGTTGCTCCATCTAGTGGACACGTTGGTACATTACAGTTGAAACAGATCAGTAGATACAGTCTACACATGTAAACAGTGTTGTTGCTCCATCTAGTGGACAAGTTGGTACACTACAGTTGAAACAGATCAGTAGATACAGTCTACACATGTAAACAGTGTTGTTGCTCCATCTAGTGGACAAGTTGGTACATTACAGTTGAAACAGATCAGTAGATACAGTCTACAAATGTAAACAGTGTTGTTGCTCCATCTAGTGGACATGTTGGTACATTACAGTTGAAACACAGATCAGTAGACACAGTCTACAAATGTAAACAGTGTTGTTGCTCCTTCTAGTGGACAAGTTGGTACATTACATTTGAAACACAGATCAGTAGACACAGTCTACAAATGTAAACAGTGTTGTTGCTCCTTCTAGTGGACAAGTTGGTACACTACAGTTGAAACAGATCAGTAGATACAGTCTACACATGTAAACAGTGTTGTTGCTCCATCTAGTGGACAAGTTGGTACATTACAGTTGAAACAGATCAGTAGATACAGTCTACAAATGTCAACAGTGTTGTTGCTCCATCTAGTGGACATGTTGGTACATTACAGTTGAAACACAGATCAGTAGATACAGTCTACAAATGTAAACAGTGTTGTTGCTCCTTCTAGTGGACAAGTTGGTACATTACAGTTGAAACAGAGCAGTAGATACAGTCTACAAATGTAAACAGTGTTGTTGCTCCTTCTAGTGGACAAGTTGGTACATTACAGTTGAAACAGATCAGTAGATACAGTCTACAAATGTCAACAGTGTTGTTGCTCCATCTAGTGGACATGTTGGTACATTACAGTTGAAACACAGATCAGTAGATACAGTCTACAAATGTAAACAGTGTTGTTGCTCCTTCTAGTGGACAAGTTGGTACATTACATTTGAAACACAGATCAGTAGACACAGTCTACAAATGTAAACAGTGTTGTTGCTCCTTCTAGTGGACAAGTTGGTACATTACATTTGAAACACAGATCAGTAGACACAGTCTACAAATGTAAACAGTGTTGTTGCTCCTTCTAGTGGACAAGTTGGTACATTACAGTTGAAACAGATCAGTAGATACAGTCTACAAATGTAAACAGTGTTGTTGCTCCATCTAGTGGACAAGTTGGTACATTACAGTTGAAACAGATCAGTAGACACAGTCTACAAATGTAAACAGTGTTGTTGCTCCTTCTAGTGGACAAGTTGGTACATTACAGTTGAAACACAGATCAGTAGACACAGTCTACAAATGTAAACAGTGTTGTTGCTCCTTCTAGTGGACAAGTTGGTACATTACAGTTGAAACAGATCAGTAGATACAGTCTACAAATGTAAACAGTGTTGTTGCTCCTTCTAGTGGACAAGTTGGTACATTACAGTTGAAACAGATCAGTAGATACAGTCTACAAATGTAAACAGTGTTGTTGCTCCATCTAGTGGACAAGTTGGTACATTACAGTTGAAACAGAGCAGTAGATACAGTCTACAAATGTAAACAGTGTTGTTGCTCCTTCTAGTGGACAAGTTGGTACATTACAGTTGAAACAGATCAGTAGATACAGTCTACAAATGTAAACAGTGTTGTTGCTCCATCTAGTGGACAAGTTGGTACATTACAGTTGAAACAGATCAGTAGATACAGTCTACAAATGTAAACAGTGTTGTTGCTCCTTCTAGTGGACAAGTTGGTACATTACAGTTGAAACACAGATCAGTAGATACAGTCTACAAATGTAAACAGTGTTGTTGCTCCATCTAGTGGACAAGTTAGTACATTACAGTTGAAACAGAGCAGTAGATACAGTCTACACATGTAAACAGTGTTGTTGCTCCTTCTAGTGGACAAGTTGGTACATTACAGTTGAAACAGATCAGTAGATACAGTCTACAAATGTAAACAGTGTTGTTGCTCCTTCTAGTGGACAAGTTCGTACATTACAGTTGAAACAGATCAGTAGATACAGTCTACAAATGTAAACAGTGTTGTTGCTCCATCTAGTGGACAAGTTGGTACATTTCAGTTGAAACACAGATCAGTAGATACAGTCTACACATGTAAACAGTGTTGTTGCTCCTTCTAGTGGACAAGTTGGTACATTTCAGTTGAAACACAGATCAGTAGATACAGTCTACAAATGTAAACAGTGTTGTTGCTCCATCTAGTGGACAAGTTGGTACATTACAGTTGAAACAGATCAGTAGATACAGTCTACAAATGTAAACAGTGTTGTTGCTCCATCTAGTGGACAAGTTGGTACATTACAGTTGAAACAGATCATTAGATACAGTACAAATGTAAACAGTGTTGTTGCTCCTTCTAGTGGACAAGTTGGTACATTACAGTTGAAACACAGATCAGTAGATACAGTCTACAAATGTAAACAGTGTTGTTGCTCCCTCTAGTGGACAAGTTGGTACATTACAGTTGAAACAGATCAGTAGATACAGTCTACAAATGTAAACAGTGTTGTTGCTCCATGTAGTGGACACGTTGGTACATTACAGTTGAAACAGATCAGTAGATACAGTCTACACATGTAAACAGTGTTGTTGCTCCTTCTAGTGGACAAGTTGGTACACTACAGTTGAAACAGATCAGTAGATACAGTCTAAACATGTAAACAGTGTTGTTGCTCCATCTAGTGGACAAGTTGGTACACTACAGTTGAAACAGATCAGTAGATACAGTCTACACATGTAAACAGTGTTGTTGCTCCATCTAATGGACAAGTTGGTACATTACAGTTGAAACAGATCAGTAGATACAGTCTACAAATGTAAACAGTGTTGTTGCTCCATCTAGTGGACACGTTGGTACATTACAGTTGAAACAGATCAGTAGATACAGTCTACACATGTAAACAGTGTTGTTGCTCCATCTAGTGGACAAGTTGGTACACTACAGTTGAAACAGATCAGTAGATACAGTCTACACATGTAAACAGTGTTGTTGCTCCATCTAGTGGACAAGTTGGTACATTACAGTTGAAACAGATCAGTAGATACAGTCTACAAATGTAAACAGTGTTGTTGCTCCATCTAGTGGACATGTTGGTACATTACAGTTGAAACACAGATCAGTAGACACAGTCTACAAATGTAAACAGTGTTGTTGCTCCTTCTAGTGGACAAGTTGGTACATTACATTTGAAACACAGATCAGTAGACACAGTCTACAAATGTAAACAGTGTTGTTGCTCCTTCTAGTGGACAAGTTGGTACACTACAGTTGAAACAGATCAGTAGATACAGTCTACACATGTAAACAGTGTTGTTGCTCCATCTAGTGGACAAGTTGGTACATTACAGTTGAAACAGATCAGTAGATACAGTCTACAAATGTCAACAGTGTTGTTGCTCCATCTAGTGGACATGTTGGTACATTACAGTTGAAACACAGATCAGTAGATACAGTCTACAAATGTAAACAGTGTTGTTGCTCCTTCTAGTGGACAAGTTGGTACATTACAGTTGAAACAGAGCAGTAGATACAGTCTACAAATGTAAACAGTGTTGTTGCTCCTTCTAGTGGACAAGTTGGTACATTACAGTTGAAACAGATCAGTAGATACAGTCTACAAATGTCAACAGTGTTGTTGCTCCATCTAGTGGACATGTTGGTACATTACAGTTGAAACACAGATCAGTAGATACAGTCTACAAATGTAAACAGTGTTGTTGCTCCTTCTAGTGGACAAGTTGGTACATTACATTTGAAACACAGATCAGTAGACACAGTCTACAAATGTAAACAGTGTTGTTGCTCCTTCTAGTGGACAAGTTGGTACATTACATTTGAAACACAGATCAGTAGACACAGTCTACAAATGTAAACAGTGTTGTTGCTCCTTCTAGTGGACAAGTTGGTACATTACAGTTGAAACAGATCAGTAGATACAGTCTACAAATGTAAACAGTGTTGTTGCTCCATCTAGTGGACAAGTTGGTACATTACAGTTGAAACAGATCAGTAGACACAGTCTACAAATGTAAACAGTGTTGTTGCTCCTTCTAGTGGACAAGTTGGTACATTACAGTTGAAACACAGATCAGTAGACACAGTCTACAAATGTAAACAGTGTTGGTTCCAGTAAGTGTTCCATCAGAGTTTGTCATGAAGCTGGTGTAGTCTGGAACAGGACTTGTGGTAGCGGACCTCCATGGCCACACAGTCTCTGTCTTCAATATGCAAGAGAATGCTGATGTCTTGCTTTATCCTGGCAGCGTTCATCAACTGGCCTAAAAATAAAAGATGATTAAATGGTTTGTATGTGTGTAAGTAAGTGCTACGTGTAGTGCGTGTGCATGTGTCCGTGTGTATGTGTGCGTGTATGTGTGCGTGTGTGTGTGTATGTGTGCGTGTGTGTGTGTATGTGTGCGTGTGTGTGTATGTGTGCGTGTGTGTGTATGTGTGTATGTGTGTGTGTGTGTGTGTTTACCTGCTGAAAGTGTTTCTGTCTGTGAACGATGGTCCTTCTGCTGTTTGCCTCCCACAGTAACTCTCTTGTCCGTTCTTCTGCTCCAAATGGCAGGCAGCACAGGGCCAGCAGAACCGATGGGCAGGCCCGTCTTCGAGCTTAGTTTTTTCTTTGGAATGTCACTTGTCGAGCCTGAAGCGTTGTCCGATGCCACAGACTCATCTTGACCCACATCCAGCTGTTTGGCCAGTTTTTAGGCAGAATCCAAACGCTTGTCATCAATGAACCACCGCTACCAAGTCGGGTGAAGCCCAGCATCATCAGGAATATCTTTAAATTCAACATCGATACAGGACGTGAATGTCTTGGCTACTTTATTAGACTCGCCATCACAGCAAAGCCAGCGTTTGAAACAATTCCTGTAAGTATCTCACCTTGATAGTGAAATCATTCACCTCTTCATCCCTTACAGACGTAACATGCATGTAGCATATTTTGTTGTTCTTTTTTCCAACTTTTTGAAGGTGTTTTAGAGTATTTTCCTCTTCATCGCTAGACGTTGTTGACGTCGCCATCTTGGATCTGCGCGGCTACCTGATTGGTAGAGGTGGGTAGTAACGCGCTACATTTACTCCGTTACATCTACTTCAGTAACTTTTGGGATAAATTGTACTTCTAAGAGTAGTTTTAATGCAACATACTTTTACTTGAGTATATTTATAGAGAAGAAACGCTACTTTTACATTTATCTACATTCAGCTCGCTACTCGCTACTGATTTTTATCCATCTGTTAATGCACGCTTTGTTTGTTTTGCTTTGTCAGACTGACCTTCAAAGTAGGATCTATGCATGCCTGCGTCTCACCAACCAAACGCAGTCACTGGTGACGTTTGACTCCGTTTCACCAACCAAACAGAGCCAGGCGGTCACATGATTAACTGCACATAAAGTTTCAGCGGCAAACAACAACAAGCTTAAGCTTACATGAACTCAACGTCAAATTTGAGGAAGCACATGGCGGTAAGTAACGTTAGTAGATATTTTGGCTGTCACCGTAGGCTGATGTTAGCTTCCCTGCTATGAATCACTGTCAAATGTACATCGTGTGGGGACATTTATTAACGCACTGCAGCCTCAGACACACACACACACACACACACACACACACACACACACACACACACACACAGTCGCACGCACACACATGCATAGAAACGCCAATCAGAAGTGCACAGTGTGTTCCCAGGTGCAGCCCACACCTATCAGTTTATGGTTTGCATAAAGGCTAACTTGTTATTAGGGACCGCAATGTCCCTTTGGGACAGAGGACCCTATTGTATTTGTAAGGTTTTATTAGGGCCCGCATGGCCCATTGTCATTATTATTATTATCCCGCCGCCTCTTTGAGCTGTAATTTGACCCCTTAACATGCTTCAAAACTCACCATATTTGACACACACATCATGACTGGCGAAAATTGCGATCTAATAAAAAAATCCAAAACTCAAAATTGCGCTCTAGCGCCCCCGAGGAAAAAACACAGAAAAAACTGCTTGTAACTTCCGGTAGGAAGGTCGTAGAGACATGAAACAAAAACCTCTATGAAGGTCTGACTTAGACCTAGATTTCCTACATTGACTTCTTTCAGCAAAAATCAACAGGAAGTTGGCAATTCCCCCTTCAAAACAAAAGTGTAGTAAAAACAGTCACTTTTGCCTCTTTGAGCTGTAATTTGACCCCCTTAACATGCTTCAAAACTCACCAAACTGGACACACACACCAGGACTGGCATAATTAAAAAACCCAACCCCAAAACTCAAAATTGCGCTTTAGCGCCCCCTAGGAAGAAAACAGACACAACTGCTCCTAGGAAAAAAACTCATGCCTGTAACTTCCAGTAGGAATGTCGTAGAGACATGAAACAAAAACCTCTATGTAGGTCTCACTTAGACCTACATTTCATACACTGACAACCCCTAGCAAAAATCAACAGGAAGTTTGCAATCCCCCTTCAAAAAAAAAGTTGTTATTATTATTATATCCCCGCCTCTTTGAGCTGTAATTTGACCCCTTAACATGCTTCAAAACTCACCATATTTGACACACACATCAGGACTGGCGAAAATTGTGATCTAATAAAAAACCTAGCCCCAAAACTCAAAAATGCGCTCTAGCGCCCCCTAGGAAAAACACAGACAAAACTGCCTGTAACTTCCAGTAGAAATGTCATAGCGACATGAAACAAAAACCTCTATGTAGGTCTCACTTAGACCTAGATTTCATACAATGACATCCTTCAGCTAAAATCAACAGGAAGTTGGCAATTCCCCCTTCAAAACAATTGTTTTGTAAAAACAGTCACTTTTGCCTCTTTGAGCTGTAATTTGACCCCCTTAACATGCTTCAAAACTCACCAAACTGGACACACAGGACTGGCGAAAATTGCGATCTAATGAAAAAAGCAAACCCCAAAACTCAAAATTGCGCTCTAGAGCCACCTAAGAAGAAAACACAGACAAAACTGCTCCTAGGAAGAAAACACAAGACAAAACTGCCTGTAACTTCCAGTAGGAATGTCGTAGAGACATGAAACAAAAACCTCTATGTAGGTCTTACTTAGACCTACATTTCATATATTGACAACCCCCAGCATAAATCTACAGGAAGTTTGTAATTCCCCCTTCAAAACAAAAGTTTTGTAAAAACCGGTCACCTTTTTTCAAACATGATCTCCTCTGAGCGTGTTTGTTGTGTCGGCTTCAAACTAGCACAGGAGAGATATTGAAGCCTTCTGATTAAAAGTTGACCAAAGAGTTTTAATTACTGCTCCGGTTGGGATTTGATGTGCCGTCAAAGTCGGTCCCGTCCATCGCTGCTTGCAGCTTTCATTTTCCTTTGTAATCTCTGCCTACTGAGCCTATGGTGCTGTTAACTTATTGTGGCTCAATTTGCCTTCATTTTTTATGTTAATATATTATTATTTCATATATATTATTGTTTTAGTTGCTCAAGAGATATTCCTGGCTCTGAATTTGCTCATTGCTATTTGGATGTTTTTGTGCATTATTTGTTGCCGTCATCATTAAAGGAACAGGTTACTCATCAGTTACTCAGTACTTGAGCAGTTTTTTCACAACATACTTTTTACTTTTACTCAAGTAAATATTTGGGTGACTACTCCTTACTTTTACTTGAGTAATAACTCTGTAAAGTAACAGTACTCTTACTTGAGTACAATTTCTAGCTACTCTACCCACCTCTGCTGATTGGTCGAATGTCACTTCCTGGGTCGAAAATATTGTTACGCCAAGCAAGAAATAGTCCCGACCTTAAACACTAATTTAAAAAAATTGCCTGGATGTCAAGTGGAGAACTTTTTTTTTTCTCATTGAAAACCAAAATATATTTTTTAAGAACCAAAAATGATTGAGTGCCCAGACATGGGACCGAGATGAAACGAAAAACGGGTTCACCTTACGGCCTATTGAACGTATTTGACATCTGGAAACTGTTAGCATACATTTCTGATTCAAACAATAGGCTCCGCCTCCTTGAAGAGGATGAGCGGTTCAAAAAATGTTAGATGTGAAGTCATGTGACTCGCATACTTGCCAACCTTGAGACCTCCGAATTCGGGAGATTGGGTGGGTGGGGTTAGGGGGGAGGAGTATATTTATAGCTAGAATTCACTGTACTTAAAGGCCTACTGAAAGCCACTACTAGCGACCACGCAGTCTGATAGTTTATATATCAATGATGAAATCTTAACATTGCAACACATGCCAATACGGCCAGGTTAACTTATAAAGTGACATTTTAAACTTCCCGGGAAATATCCGGCTGAAACGTCGCGGTATGATGACGTATGCGCGTGACGAAGTCAGAGTAACGGAAGTTATGGTACCCCGTAGAATCCTATACAAAAAGCTCTGTTTTCATTTCATAATTCCACAGTATTTTGGACATCTTTTGCAATTTGTTTAATGAACAATGAAGGCTGCAAAGAAGACAGTTGTAGGTGGGATCGGTGTATTAGCAGCGGACTACAGCAACACAACCAGGAGGACATTGTTGGAGCGCTAGCCGCGCTAGCCGCCGACCTCACCTTGACTTCCTACGTCTCCGGGCCGCCAAACGCATCGGGTGAAGTCCTTCGTCCTTCTGCCGATCGCTGGAACGCAGGTGAGCACGGGTGTTGATGAGTAGATGAGGGCTGGCTGGTGTAGGTGGAGAGCTAATGTTTTTAGCATAGCTCTGTGAGGTCCCGTTGCTAAGTTAGCTTCAATGGCGTCGTTAGCACAGCATTGTTAACCTTCGCCAGCCTGGAAAGCATTAACCGTGTATTTACATGTCCACGGTTTAATAGTATTGTTGATTTTCTATCTATCCTTCCAGTCAGGGGTTTATTTTTTTGTTTCTATATGCAGTTAAAGCACGATGCTATCACGTTAGCTCGTAGCTAAAGCATTTCGCCGATGTATTGTCGTGGAGATAAAAGGCACTGAATGTCCATTTCGCGTTCTCGACTCTCATTTTCAAGAGGATATAGTATCCCAGGTGGTTTAAAATACAAATCTGTGATCCACAATAGAAAAAGGAGAGAGTGTGGAATCCAATGAGCCAGCTTGTACCTAAGTTACGGTCAGAGCGAAAAAAGATACGTCCATCGCTGCCTCTCAAGTCCTTCACTGTAACGTTCCTCATCTACGAATCTTTCATCCTCGCTCAAATTAATGGGGTAATCATCACTTTCTCGGTCCGAATCTCTCTCGCTCCATTGTAAACAACGGGGAATTGTGAGGAATACTAGCTCCTGTGACGTCACGCTACTTCCGCTACAGGCAAGGCTTTTTTTTATCAGTGAGCAAAAGTTGCGAATTTTATTGTCGATTTTCTCTACTAAATCCTTTCAGCAAAAATATGTCAATATCGCGAAATGATCAAGTATGACACATAGAATGGATCTACTATTCCCGTTTAAATAAAAAAAAAAAATTTCAGTAGGCCTTTAAAGTATTTCATATATATACACTAGCGTTCAAAAGTTTGGGGTCACATGTAAATGTCCTTATTTTTGAAGGAAAAGCACTGTACTTTTCAATGAAGATAACTTTAAACTAGTCTTAACTTGAAAGAAATACACTCTATACATTGCTAATGTGGTAAATGACTATTCTAGCTGCAAATGTCTGCTTTTTGGTGCAATATCTACATAGGTGTATTTCCAGCAACTATCACTCCAGTGTTCTAATGGTACAATGTGTTTGCTCATTGGCTCAGAAGGCTAATTGATGATTAGAAAACCCTTGTGCAATCATGTTCACACATCTGAAAACACTTTAGCTCGTTACAGAAGCTACAAAACTGACCTTCCTTTGAGCAGATTGAGTTTCTGGAGCATCACACTTGTGGGGTCAATTAAACGCTCAAAATGGCCAGAAAAAGAGAACTTTCATCTGAAACTCGACAGTCTATTCTTGTTCTTAGAAATGAAGGCTATTCCACTAAATTGTTTGGGTGACCCCAAACTTTTGAACGGTAGTGTATATATAGTACAGTACACAGTAATGAAAACACAGTTGTTCTACTAACTGTACTGTACTTGCTGCTTACTTAAATAGACAAAAAAAACACTTACCTTTCACTATTTGAGTAGCCTTTGTTCTGCCATTTGAGTACTGGTGAGCGATCTCTGAATCCGGGAACATATCCTTCACGGATTTGTTGATAACATCCGCAAATGAGAACGGGATGTTGCTTGCAAGGTGGCCTATAATACTGCGGTGCCGCCGCCTTGTGCTTCTCTGACCGCTCATGAGTGACTATATCCATTGGGCCACCGTGTTATGGGTTATAGATAAACCTATGGATAACGGAGACATATATAATAGTCTCCTTTTCAGGTGCGAGGACGCTAAAGGCAGTGCCTTTAAAGGCCTACTGAAATTATTTTTTTCTTATTTAAACGGGGATAGCAGATCCATTCTATGTGTCATACTTGATAATTTCGCGATATTGCCATATTTTTGCTGAAAGGATTTAGTAGAGAACATCGACGATAAAGTTTGCAACTTTTGGCCGCTGATAAAAAAGCCTTGCCTGTAGCGGAAGTAGCGTGACGTCACAGGTTGAAAGGCTCCTCACATCTGCACATTGTTTACACCAGCAGCGAGAGCGATTCGGACCGAGAAAGCGACGATTACCCCATTAATTTGAGCCAGGATGAAATTTTCGTGGATGAGGAACGTGAGAGTGAAGGACTAGAGTGCAGTGCAGGACGTATCTTTTTTCGCTCTGACCGTAACTTAGGTACAAGCTGGCTCATTGGATTCCACACTCTCTCCTTTTTCTATTGTGGATCACGGATTTGTATTTTAAACCACCTGGGATACTATATCCTCTTAAAAATGAGAGTCGAGAACGCGAAATGGACATTCACAGTGACTTTTATCTCCACGACAATACATCGGGGAAGCACTTTAGCTACGGAGCTAACGTGATAGCATCGTGCTTAAATGCAGATAGAAACAAAAGAAATAAACCCCTGACTGGAAGGATAGACAGAAGATCAACAATACTACCAAACACTGGACCTGTAACTACACGGTTAATGCTGTGCCGCCTGTTGAAGCCTAGCAATGCTGTTGCTAACGACGCCATTGAAGCTAACTTAGCTACGGGACCTCGTCAGAGCTATGATAAAAACATTAGCGCTCCACCTACGCCAGCCCTCATCTGCTCATCAACACCCGTGCTCACCTGCGTTCCAGCGATCGACGGCGCGACGAAGTACTTCACCCGATCATCGATGCGGTCGGCGGCTAGCGTCGGATAGCGCGTCTGCTATCCAACTCAAAGTCCTCCTGGTTGTGTTGCTGCAGCCGGCCGCTAATACACCGATTCCACCTACAGCTTTCTTCTTTGCAGTCTCCATTGTTCATTAAACAAATTGCAAAAGATTCACCAACATCAGGCCTCCGTCAGTCGTAACGACTATGGAAACTGCGCCAGTCCAGAGGTGAAGTTTAAACTCAGCGACAACGCCTGCTGTGGCTGATGAGTCCGATGTGGGAGAGGCAAACACGGCCGCATTTACTGCAGATGTAGCTGGAAGGCGCAACTGCAGGAGTGCGTGTCTTCCGCTTGGTTCTTTTTTCATTGGCTGTGGCATGGATCTTTTCCTCGCCAGTCTTCAGCTGTTTGTGAAGGACACTGCGCCATTTGCTGCGGTCAGCTGCTGCATCTTCCCAGTGTTCAGTGTTTATGTCCAGGGCTTTCATGTCCCGCTTGCAGACATCTTTGAAGCGCAGTTTTGGCCGGCCAACAGATCTCTTGCCAGAGCCAAGTTCGCCATACAGGATGTCCTTTGGGATACGTCCATCCTCCATACGGCACACGTGGCCGAGCCAACGCAGCCTGCGTTGTCTGAGCAGCGTGAACATGGTAGGAAGACCAGCGCGTTCGAGGACCTGGGCATTCGTCACCTTGTCACTCCAATGGATGCCGAGGATGCGGCGAAGGCAGCGCATGTGGAAGGTGTTCAGTTTGCGCTCCTGTTTGGAGTATGTTGTCCATGTATCGCTGCCGTAGAGAAGAGTGCTGACGATGCAGGCGTTGTACACTGCCATCTTGGTAGGAGTTGTCAGCTTCCGGTTCTCCCAGACGCGGGTCGTGAGGCGCCCTAGGGTTGTGGCAGCTTTGCCGATACGTTTGTTGATCTCACCGTCGAGGGACAGATTGTCACTGATGGTGGATCCCAGGTATGTAAATTGGTGTACGACTTTGAGTTGGTACTCATCGATTGTGATGGCTGGTGGAGTGTCCACTTCCTGACTCAGCACATTGGTCTTTTTTAGGCTGATGGTAAGCCCGAAGTCTTTGCAGGCCTGGGAGAATCTGTCCATAAGGCACTGGAGTTCTTGTTCAGTGTGTGAAACGATGGCGGCATCATCAGCAAAGAGCATGTCCCGAATGATTGTCTCACGGACTTTGGTCCTTGCTTTAAGACGGGCTAGGTTGAAAAGTCGGCCGTCAGATCTGGTACGTAGATATACCCCTTCTGTTGCAGTCCCAAAAGCATGATTGATGAGCAGGGCAAAGAAGATGCCGAAAAGGGTAGGAGCAAGGACGCAACCTTGCTTGACTCCGCTCTTTTCTTGAGGAACCAACACAGATGTCCAGAATACTGTGGAATTTTGCGATGAAAACAGAGCTGTTTGTATACATTATATATATATATATATATATATATATATATATATATATACATATATATATATATATATACAATATAATATATATATATATAATATAATATATATAATATATATATATTATATATATAAATATATATTATGATATATATATATATATTATATATATATATATTATATATATATATTATATTATATGTATATATAATATAATATATATCATAATATATATAATATATATTTATATA
This sequence comes from Entelurus aequoreus, assembly GCF_033978785.1. Classification (NCBI taxonomy): domain Eukaryota; kingdom Metazoa; phylum Chordata; class Actinopteri; order Syngnathiformes; family Syngnathidae; genus Entelurus; species Entelurus aequoreus. The sequence goes on along the minus strand of NC_084758.1, from coordinate 35,440,515 downwards.
TATAATATTATATTATTATATTATATATATATTATATTATATATATTATATATATTATGATATATATATATATATTATATTATATATATATATATTATATGTATATATATATATATATATGATATATGATTATATATATATATATAGATTATATTATATTATATATATATATTATATATATTATGATATATGATATGTATATGTATATATATGATATATGATTATATATATATATATTATATATATATATATATATAATATATATAATTTATAATATAGTATAATATATATATAATATAAATATATATATATATACAATACATTATATACAATGTGTCCAAATACTTCCGGTTCAACCATTGACGTCACGCACATACGTCATCATACATAGATGTTTTCAAGCGGAAGTTTAGTGGGAAATGTAAAATGTCACTTTATAAGTTATTGGCATGTGTTGCAATGTTAAGATGTCATCATTGATATATAAACTATCAGGTCGCTAGTAGTGGCTTTCAGTAGGCCTTTAAGGCACGCCCCCAATATAGTTGTCCGGCTGGAAATCGGGAGAAATTCGGGAGAATGGTTGTCCCGGGAGATTTTCAGGAGAGGCACTGAAATTCGGGAGCCTCCCGGAAAATTGGTGAGGGTTGGCGAGTATGGTGACCCGCCCCATAGCACGTGATGGAAACATGGCGTTGGAAACGGTCATCGTCATCACGTTTATACCACACTCACTTTTTGTTCACTCCGGCTTTATTTTGACCCCAAAAAAAAACACACTTTGAGGGCTAACCCGACGGCCACAAGAACAGAAGACAAGAAATGTGGTGGACAGTTTTCCCGACATGTCCCAGATTGCTTTTTCATCAACAGTTGACAAAATAAGAGAAGTAGCAAAGCGCATGCTGTAGCATGTTGGCGAGCAGTTAGCAACGTTGCTACAAGTAAAGAATGTGCTTACATTGAACTTTCTTGTTTGTTTAAGTCCTCGGCCGCTTTAGTTGGCCTTTAGAAGCTACGTTTTATTCTTTGGGCAGGTGTCTCTGCTCAGTGTCAAATTGTCTGCCAAGAAACCGAGCAGATGCTTCCAGGGAAAGTAAACAAAGACGTGACCTTTAAAGCCAGGCAACAGATCAACATCTGGCCTGCTGGAGACACTCTGCACTGCACCACCTTGAGGGAAAGTTAAACATCTGGCCTGCTGCTCATGGTCCTGCTGGAGCCACTCTGCACCACCTTGAGGAAAAGGGCGTCTGCGTGGAGAAGAATGGTCAGGAGTGAGGCCACAAACGACAATCGGGGGACAACTCACCATTCCTGAAGCTTCCCACGTCTGATTGCTGCGCAGAAGACAAAACATGGAGTTAAATATTCACCGCTCTACTAAGATCCAAACACCAATCTATAACATGGTGAGCCTGTGATTTACTAAGACTGTGTACAACTCAGAGCGCCTTACTTAAATGAGGATTTAGTGCACATTCATGTTATCATGCAGGGGACATCTACCACTTTTTATGGGCATTTTAGAAGCACTCCTTCAGTGCAGCTACAATGTATTACCGCTGATGGTGCGCATTTTTGAATACCTCCTTTTTTGCATTGCTACTAAACGAGGATACCCCCCATGGACCAAACTAGCAGAAGATGTGTTACCCGGCCCGGAGGAGGACCGAGCTAGGCCCGGAGGCAGGGCTTGTCAGCGAGCGCCTGGTGGCCGGAACTCGGTCGGGTGCGCTGCCAATTGGATGGCAGTGAAAGTGGAGGCTCCAGACGGACCAACTCGGGGCAGCAGAGGCTGACTTTTGGGACGTGGAAGGTCTCTACGCTGGTGGGGAAGGAGCCTGAGGTGGTGCGGGAGGTGGTGCCCTACCGGCTGGATCTGGTAGGGCTTACCTCGACGCATAGCAAGTGCTCTGAAAGCACACTCCTGGACAAGGGATGGATCTTGTTCATAGCAACTAATTACATGACCATAGTAACTAATTACATGACCATAGTAACTAATTACATGACCATAGTAACTCATTTCATGACCATAGTAACTAAATAGATGACCATAGTAACTAATCTGATGACCATAGTAACTAATCAGATGACCATAGTAACTAATTGATGACCATAGTAACTAATCAGATGACCATAGTAACTAATTACATTCCCATAGCAACTAATTAGATGACCATAGTAACTAATCAGATGACCATAGTAACTAATTAGATGACCACAGGAACTAATTAAATGACCATAGTAACTAAATATATTACCATAGTAACTAATTTGATGACCATAGTAACTAATCAGATGACCATAGTAACTAATCAGATGACCATAGTAACTAATTACATTACCATAGTAACTAATCAGATGGTCATAGTAACTCATTAGATGACCAAAGTAACTAATCAGATGACCATAGTAACTAATCAGATGACCATAGTAACTAATCAGATGACCACATTAACTAATTAGATGACCATAGTAACTAATCAGATGACCATAGTAACTAATCAGATGACCACAGTAACTAATTATATGACCACAGTAACTAATCAGATGACCATAGTAACTAATCAGATGACCATAGTAACTAATTAGATGACCATAGTAACGAATCAGATGACCATAGTAACTAATTAGATGACCATAGTAACTAATCAGATGACCATAGTAACTAATTAGATGACCATAGTAACGAATCAGATGACCATAGTAAATAATTACATTACCATAGTAACTAAATAGATTACCATAGTAACTAATTTGATGACCATAATAACTAATTTGATGACCATAGTAACTAATTAGATGACCATAGTAACTAATCAGATGACCATAGTAACTAATTACATGACCATAGTAACGAATCAGATGACCATAGTAAATAATTACATTACCATAGTAACTAAATAGATGACCATAGTAACTAATTTGATGACCATAGTAACTAATTAGATGACCATAGTAACTAATCAGATGACCACAGTAACTAATTAGATGACCATAGTCATAGTGGACTTGAAGTGGGTGTGGCATGGATGATTGTTTGGCGCCCAATAAAAGACTTGATGGAGGATTCTTCAAAAGCACGGCTTCAGTCAGCAGATGTTAAAGCAGCATAATAACCATAATAACTAATTAGATGACCATAATAACTAATTAGATGACCATAATAACTAATTAGATGACCATAGTAACTAGTATATCATGCCGATTCCAATCATTGCAAGACTTAGTATAGTTGAAGACTAAGGTGAGGTCATTAGAAAACATCATAATGGCAGTTCCAGTTTTGATGTTAAAGATCTAAAAAAAATGATGTAGAATGTCTGATGGAAAAGATGAATGGGCTTAACTAGCTCAGGTGTAAGGACTTGTGGTGGGTGTTGCGTTCAAGGTCTCACCCTGGCCGGCCCGTCAGCTTGTTCTGGGTCCACCTTGGGAGCTGCAAACAGACACATGACCTCACGTTTGCTGATGTCCAAACAGGAAGTGAAGGCGTGACTCACGCAGCGGCTTGACCATGCTGTCCACGCCGTGAACCACGCCGTTGGTGGCCATCAGGTCGGCGTGTGCCACCGCCACTCGGTTGACAAAGACCGTGTAGTTTTTCTGGGGGGGGGGGGGGGGGGGGCAGAGGCATGAGTTTGGTATCGGCGTTTAGGACCAATGCTGGATGAAGTGTGACCACTGACCACGCCCAGCTCCAACATGTCACCCTGCAGAGGTTTGACTCGGGTGTGAGACCCCACCCCGCCGCTGACGAGCATCCCGTCCCCGAGATGGTATCTGAGGGTGGCCGCCAGCTGAGGGCTGTTTCCTGGTGATGACAACAGCACTTGTTTATACGTCAGTAAATATTCTTCTTCCTGGTGATGACAACAGCACTTGTTTATACGTCAGTAAATATTCTTCTTCCTGGTGATGACAACAGCACTTGTTTATACGTCAGTAAATATTCTTCTTCCTGGTGATGACAACAGCACTTGTTTATACGTCAGTAAACATTCTTCCTCCTGGTGATGACATGTCACTTGTTTATACGTCAGTAAATATTCTTCTTCCTGGAGGGACATTTTTTCCAACACTTCAAGAAGGTCACAGCCAAAGAAGGAGACACCTTGCTAACTTAAACAAGAAGAGTCAACACATTTTGTTGAGCACAATCCACACAACTGAGGTGGACTTTCTTGTCATGGGCAACAATGATGGCAAAATGTAGTAGGGGTGTAACGCTACATAAAAACTCCAGTTCGGTACGTACCTCGGTTTAGAGGTCACGGTTCGGTTCATTTTCGGTACAGTAAGAAAACAACAAAATATAAATGTTTTGGTTAGTTATTTACCAAATGTGTAAACAATGGCTTTATCCTTTTAACATTGGGAACACTATAATAATTCTGCCCACGTTAATCAACATTAAAGTTGTTGCTCACATTAAATAAAATGACAAAACTTTTTTTCTACATATAAAAAGTGCAACATTAAACAGTTTCAAGTCAACTCATCATGCTTCATTTATTACAGAATTTGGGAAGCCTGCAGTTGATGTATTATGTAAATGTTCTATTTGTATCAACATGTGATAGCAGGGACCCTGCCATTCAAAACTAGGCTGCTGCATTACTAATGATTCATGTAACTATAGCTGGAAAAATAGTACAATAGCAATAGGAGAGACTATTCATCCCTGAACACCATGGAGTTCATGTAGGCTTTATGATGCACTTACATTATTATATCAACTATCAGAGACAGAAACTCTTCATTTAACATAATGTCCTTTTTTGCTGCTTCAACACAGCTCAATCAACACAGAAAAAGGTCAAGTGAAATAACAGACAGACAGGGCTTTGCTGTCCGTAACACACACACACACCGCAACGTTACGCTAAAAGCGAATTAGCCTTCACCTCAAGCCAGGACTGCGAGCGATCTGAGCTGCCTTTTTATATTTCTAGAAGATCAACGGGCTCATCGTGATGTTACTAGTAGTTGACTGGGAGGTGTTTATTATAAATTGGGGAGAGTCCGCAGCCTGATGATTACCTGCTAAACGCTAAGCACTGACTACATGCGCTCTGAATACACACTGCTGATTGGCTGTAACCGCTCTGTTTGTAAGCAATCAGATGGTTGTGTGGGTGGGACAATGCTGGGTGCTGTGTAGAGGACTGACAGAAACAGAGGCAGAAGGAAGCGGAGGCGGCTACTTAATATGTTCGTGTGGGAAACTCGTTCGGTACACCTCCGAACCGAACCGAAACCCCCGTACCGAAATGGTTCAATACAAATACACGTACCGTTACACCCCTAATATGTAGTAATATGAGTATTCATATTACTACATATTAGGGGTGTAACGGCACACCCTCCATCACACTTAAATGCTGCAGAAAAGTTGCAACGGGGCTAATTTTTATCCCTGACTGTGATTTTATGGATTGGTTATCAATATTTTAGCCTTCCTTGCAACAACAGGTGGAAAACAAATACTTTTCTGCAGGTATCAACAAATCTAACGTCATGCTTTTTAATGCAACACATGTAGTTATTATATATCATCACCAACACATGTAGTTATTATATATCATCACCAACACATGTAGTTATTATATATCATCACCAACACATGTAGTTATTATATATCATCACCAACACATGTAGTTATTATATATCATCACCAACACGTGTAGTTATTATATATCATCACCAACACGTGTAGTTATTATATATCATCACCAACACATGTAGTTATTATGTGTGTATAAATGATATATACACATTTAGATGTACAGTATGTGTGTATAAATGATATATACACATTTAGATGTACAGTATGTGTGTATAAATGATATATACACATTTAGATGTACAGTATGTGTGTATAAATGATATATACACATTTAGATGTACAGTATGTGTGTTGTCCCTTTTTTCCAGGAACACTAATACCAAAAGTCACAATGTCCCATAGAGTTCTAAAAAAGTAATGACAAAAAAAAAAACGGAATGGAATTTTACAGTTTTTGACTGAATGGGACACCCAAAATGTACATGAAAATAAAGAATGTGGGATTTACAATATTAACTATGAACAATAAAAGACTGAATATTAACAACATATGAAAGTTCTCAGACCAAGCAAAACACAACACAAATGTAAAAAACAGCAAAATATGAATGCAAAGTGTAATAGACACCAACAATATGATGTATTATCATGTACAAATCTGCTTCCACATGTGTTCCTGACACATGTGTTTGGGGCTAAAAACAAGCCCCGCCCACTCTGCTTTGTTCCTGGTCTGAGCTGCTGTGACCGAGATTAGCGTAATGACGCCTATAAAAGTGCAGGTTTCAACTACTTTGTACAGTTCAAGACTTAGTCATTTAAAAACATGACTGCACATCATAATGGCAAATACACTTTCCATGTTAAATCAATCAATCAATCAATCAATGTTTACTTATATAGCCCTAAATCACATATGTCAGAGTCAAGGCCCGCGGGCCATATCCGGCCCGCGAGAAGGTTTTTTACGGCCCTTGGGATGATCTTGATTTATTATTAGAACCGGCCCGCAGACCGCAGATCTTTTACACGCACCAAGCGGATGCCGGTCCAAGGTTCCGAAAGGGGGCGAGCGGCCCGCCGGGACGCGCCTGCCGGCCGAAGGGCTGCAGCCCGGCCGTCAGTCGCGGAGCCCGCCGTGCCACGCGCGCCAAGGGGGCGGGCCGAAACCCGGCCCCGAGGCCCTGAGACTTCTGCTTTGTTTCCCCAAACCGCGCGTCACCGCCGGGCCCGCACCACCGTCGGGCTGCAGCCCGAGTGTCGGTGGCGGAACCCGTCATGTGCCGCGCGCGCCAAGCGGAGCGGGGGGGTCAAGCGGGCCGAAACCCGCAGGCCACCCCCTCACCACGAGGCCCTGAGACTTCTGCGTTTGACCCCTACGCGCGGCCCGTTGGGACGCGCCCGCCGTCAAGCCACGAGGGCCAGCCGTCGGGTCGCGGAGCCCGCCGTGCCACGCGCGCCAAGGGGCGGGCCGAAACCAGCGGGGGGTTTCGGGCACCCAACTCGCCTCCCTCCCACGGAGGGAGGAGGGGGGTTTAATGTGAACATTACTGTGCAATCACATATTTAGAGTTTTTACTCAATTCAAGTTTAAAAGTTAAAGTTTAATATTTGTTTTCACTGCATGTTACTTCTCCTTAAACAAAGTGTTGTTTTTGATTTATAGATTTTTGCACTTTATTTTATTGTATTTCAATTTAATTATATTTTAAAAATATTTCAGTTGAGTGGATGATAGAAAATTGCTATTATTGTTTTTTTCTTTGAAGTAAATTTAGCCCACTTTTGCTAAAATAGAAAATATAGGCTACTGATGGTGCCTTGAATACCGGTTTCTTTCATTTAATGTTCATGTTATGGGGATTTTTATATAAAGGAAATTTGTCTTTTGTGTCTGTTGAAAATTAAAGATTACTGACAGAGCCATAAGAAAATATTGCTTTATTTATCTGATCATATTGGAATATATTTGTTAGGTTTTCAGTAGGTTCAATTAGGTTCACTAGACTATATGCGTCATTTAAAAATTTTTCAATGAACATTCGAACAGTCCGGCCCTCGGCTTGTAGCTAAATTTTTTATTTGGCCCTCCGTCCATTTGACTTTGACACCCCTGCCCTAAATCATGAGTGTCTCAAAGGGCTGCACAAATAAAATAATGATGTAGAAGGTCTTGCGGGCCGGATTGAAAATCTTATCATGTGGCCCTCGTATTTTGTCCAGGTCTGTAAAATTTGCAAGAAAGCTAGCATGCTAATATCAGAATGCTAACAGCAGGCAGCAAATGGCAGCACCGATCTAGCCAAAAAGAGTGTGGTGTGCATGGAGTGTAAAATGAGCAAGAGAACCTGATTTGTTTCAAAGTGAAAATACTTTCATGGAGTCCTGGCTGAAGATGGACTTTGTGTTTAGTGGAGGCTCCACATTCCAACTCACGCATCATCTGGCTGACTTCTGTCTGCGGCAGGGCGTCGAAGGCGTTGTTGGTGGGGGCGAAGAAGGTCAACGCTCCGGGCTGGTTGAGTAGCTCCGTCATTCCGGCCGTCTGGATGGCTCCCACCAGAACGCTGAAAGACAGCAGTTGTGGACGTCCCTTCGCTGGTCGTGCAGCAAAGTGTTTAATGCTCACCTGAAGCGCTCGTCCGCCTTCAAGACGTCCATGACAGTTCCCATGGGCGGAGTCACCACTTTGTCCACGGTCAACATGGTCCCGTAGCGCCCCGTCCTGTCGTGGGCGGCCAGGCAGGCATTCTCGATGCACAAGTTCTACAGATCAACAACTAGGTGAGTGGGAACACTCCAATGTTGAAGTGAAATGCTGACAGAATGTAGCATGAATGCATGAATACTTGGAATTGTCATAACATGGTCACTACTGCCTAGGTTCTCTTGTTATATTCTTATTTTTACCTATTGTAATAATAATAAATACATGAATTTTGGTGTAGGAAAGCATATTGAGTGAATGTTTGGAACATTCACACAATAATAATAATAATAATAATAATAGTAATAATAATATAAATGGAATAATTTTAGTGTAGAAAAGCATATGTGTGAATATTTGGAACATTCACACAATAATAATAATAATAATAATAAATAGATGCATTTTGGTGTAGAAAAGCATATTGTGTGAATGTTTTGGAACATTCACACAATAATGATAATAATAATAATAATAATAATAAATAGATGAATTTTGGTGTAGAAAAGCATATTGTGTGAATGTTTTGGAACATTCACACAATAATGATAATAATAATAATAATAATAATAAATAGATGAATTTTGGTGTAGAAAAGCATATTGTGTGAATGTTTGGAAAATTCACACAATAATAATAATAATAATAAAAATAAATAGAAGAATTTTGGTGTAGAAAAGCATATTGTGTGAATGTTTGGAAAATTCACACAATAATAATAATAAAAATAAATAGAAGAATTTTGGTGTAGAAAAGCATATTGTGTGAATGTTTGGAAAATTCACACAATAATAATAATAATAATAAAAATAAATAGAAGAATTTTGGTGTAGAAAAGCATATTGTGTGAATGTTTGGAAAATTCACACAATAATAATAACAATAATAAAAATAAATAGAAGAATTTTGGTGTAGAAAAGCATATGTGTGAATATTTGGAACATTCACACAATGATAATAATAATAATAAATAGATGCATTTTGGTGTAGAAAAGCATATTGTGTGAATGTTTTGGAACATTCACACAATGATAATAATAATAATAAATAGATGCATTTTGGTGTAAAAAAGCATATTGTGTGAATGTTTTGGAACATTCACACAATAATAATAATAATAAATAGATTAATTTTGGTGTAGAAAAGCATATGTGTGAATATTTGGAACATTCACACAATAATAATAATAATAATAAATAGATTAATTTTGGTGTAGAAAAGCATATGTGTGAATATTTTGGAACATTCACACAATAATAATAATAATAATAAATAGATTAATTTTAGTGTAGAAAAGCATATTGTGTGAATGTTTGGAACATTCACACAATAATAATAATAATAATAAATAGATTAATTTTGGTGTAGAAAAGCATATGTGTGAATATTTGGAACATTCACACAATAATAATAATAAATAGATGCATTTTGGTGTAGAAAAGCATATTGTGTGAATATTTTGGAACATTCACACAATAATAATAATAATAATAAATAGATTAATTTTAGTGTAGAAAAGCATATTGTGTGAATGTTTGGAAAATTCACACAATAATAATAATACAAATAAATAGAAAAATTTTAGTGTAGAAAAGCATATGTGTGAATATTTGGAACATTCACACAATAATAATAATAATAATAATAATAATAAATAGATGCATTTTGGTGTAGAAAAGCATATTGTGTGAATGTTTGGAAAATTCACACAATAATAATAATAATAATAAAAATAAATAGAAGAATTTTAGTGTAGAAAAGCATATGTGTGAATATTTGGAACATTCACACAATAATAATAACAATAAATAGATGCATTTTGGTGTAGAAAAGCATATGGTGTGAATGTTTTGGAACATTAACACAATAATAATAATAATAATAATAATAAATAGATGAATTTTGGTGCAGAAAAGCATATTGTGTGAATATTCACACAATAAGAAACAGGAAGTGCTGCTAAATTGGGCTTTGTTTCCAAGTTCTCACATTTCTGTAGACAAAGACTCGAAGTGTAACATCTCCCAGCGTCTGCAGCTCCTGATTGTGATACAAGGACTTGGAGGACAGCTGCCCCTTCACGACGTGGTTGCTCATCACCTTGCTGATGTCGGCCATGCTGCTCCCACCTGCTGTCAGTCACACACACAAGTCACCTGACAAGCCATGGCCAAGACCGGGCTCGTGCCGACGTTACCTGTGAAGGCCTGGTCCACAGGTGCCAGCACGGTCAAAGGTTGGGAGCCCTTCAGTTGTGGGCTCAGACCCGCCTCCACAAACATTCTGGTCGCCGTAGCAACATTGGAGCTTTCTGTTAGCTCCAGCAGAGTTTTTGCTGCACGACAAAGAGTTCTTGTTTTTTTCAAGTTGGATTCAGTCAACTTCTCAGCAAAATAAGAGTTTTTTCATGGAAGCGTCCCTCATATTTTGCAACAAAACAAAAACTACATCTTTTTTCCAGTTCAGACTCAATTTCAATCTTGTGGGCGGGGCCTCCTCTGAACAACATGCCAGAAGCCTTTGGCGTGACCATATGGGCGTGGCTACGTGCTACTTCCACACCTGGACGTAAAATACCGAAGACGAGGGTGATAGAGCAAATAAAAGGCCTCCAACATGAGGCCCCGCCCACAAGATTGAGTTTGCATCGTAACCAAAAATAAGATTTGTAACCGCAAAAATTAATTCTATCCGGAAAAAAAAAAATTGTATTTGATTTCTATAGGCTAGTAAGGTCAAGTTTTGTACCTGACAAGTTTCGGCTACTTTGCTTCTGCAGCCTTCATCAGAGGTGTCACGTGATGTTATATTATATATATATTAATATTATTATTATTATTATTGTGTGAATGTTCTAAACATTCACACAGTATGCTTTTCTACACCAAAATGCATCTATTTATTATTATTAATATTATTATTATTATGTGAATGTTCCAAACATTCACTTAATATGCTTTACTACACCAAAATTCATCTATTTATTATTATTATTATTATTATTATTATTATTATTATTATTATTGTGTGAATGATTTGGAACATTCACACAATAATAATAATAATAAATAGATGAATTTTGGTGTAGAAAAGCATATTGTGTGAATTATTATTATTATTATTATTGTGTGAATGATTTGGAACATTCACATAATAATAATAATAATAATAATAATAATTTTAATAATAAATAGATGAATTTTGGTGTAGAAAAGCATATTGTGTGAATGTTTGGAACGTTCACACAATAATAATAATAATAATAATATTAATAATAAATAGATGAATTTTGGTGTAGAAAAGCATATTGTGTGAATTATTATTATTATTATTATTGTGTGAATGATTTGGAACATTCACACAATAATAATAATAATAATAAATAGATGAATTTTGGTGTAGAAAAGCATATTGTGTGAATTATTATTATTATTATTATTGTGTGAATGATTTGGAACATTCACATAATAATAATAATAATAATAATATTAATAATAAATAGATGAATTTTGGTGTAGAAAAGCATATTGTGTGAATGTTTGGAACATTCACATAATAATAATAATAATAATATTAATAATAATAAAAATCCTTCAGTCTTTGAAAGAGAGTGTCTTTTCAAAGAGGTGGTTGAAACCAGGAAGTGGGCCCCAAAGACTGTCAACAGGGACGAGGGAGCCTACCAACTATCCCACACCTGGGACACAGTCCTGCAGGGCCGCCCCCGGCCGTTTGGTAGACATCCAGACGACAGGGGGCGCTCCGCTCTACCCCCGGCGCACGCCAGGGGACACCGCCATCCCACCACTTCGGGTGGGATGTGGAATGGAACAATCCATATAACACGTCACAGATGACATCACGCTAACATCACGTGACACCTCTGATGCAGAAGCAAAGTAGCCGAAACTTGTCAGGTACAAAACTTGACCTTACTAGCCTATAGAAATCAACTAACTAACTAGCCTATAGGAATCAACTAACTAACTAGCCTGTATAAATCAACTAACTAACTAGCCTATAGAAATCAACTAACTAACTAGCCTATATAAATCAACTAACTAACTAGCCTGTATAAATCAACTAACTAACTAGCCTATAGAAATCAACTAACTAACTAGCCTATATAAATCAACTAACTAACTAGCCTATATAAATCAACTAACTAACTAGCCTATAGAAATCAACCATTTATAAACATATCTAAATGAACCTCTTCAACATAATATTTGTGACCAAAAAACAATTATTCATATCCCCCCCAAAAAACAGTGCTGTGATACTCAGGATTGTTATTCTAGAACTTCATTGTGTGGATATCATGTCCATGGTGCTGTGATACTCAGGATTGTTATTCTAGAACTTCATTGTGTGGATATCATGTCTATGGTGCTGTGATACTCATGATTGTTATTCTAGAACTTCATTGTGTGGATATCATGTCTATGGTGCTGCGATACTCATGATTGTTATTCTAGAACTTCATTGTGTGGATATCATGTCTATGGTGCTGCGATACTCATGATTGTTATTCTAGAACTTCATTGTGTGGATATCATGTCCATGGTGCTGCGATACTCAGGATTGTTATTCTAGAACTTCATTGTGTGGATATCATGTCTATGGTGCTGCGATACTCAGGATTGTTATTCTAGAACTTCATTGTGTGGATATCATGTCTATGGTGCTGCGATACTCAGGATTGTTATTCTAGAACTTCATTGTGTGGATATCATGTCTATGGTGCTGCGATACTCAGGATTGTTATTCTAGAACTTCATTGTGTGGATATCATGTCTATGGTGCTGCGATACTCAGGATTGTTATTCTAGAACTTCATTGTGTGGATATCATGTCTATGGTGCTGCGATACTCAGGATTGTTATTGTAGAACTTCATTGTGTGGATATCATGTCCATGGTGCTGAGATACTCATGATTGTTATTCTAGAACTTCATTGTGTGGATATCATGTCTATGGTGCTGCGATACTCAGGATTGTTATTCTAGAACTTCATTGTGTGGATATCATGTCTATGGTGCTGCGATACTCAGGATTGTTATTCTAGAACTTCATTGTGTGGATATCATGTCTATGGTGCTGTGATACTCATGATTGTTATTCTAGAACTTCATTGTGTGGATATCATGTCTATGGTGCTGCGATACTCATGATTGTTATTCTAGAACTTCATTGTGTGGATATCATGTCTATGGTGCTGTGATACTCATGATTGTTATTCTAGAACTTCATTGTGTGGATATCATGTCTATGGTGCTGCGATACTCATGATTGTTATTCTAGAACTTCATTGTGTGGATATCATGTCCATGGTGCTGCGATACTCATGATTGTTATTCTAGAACTTCATTGTGTGGATATCATGTCCATGGTGCTGCGATACTCAGGATTGTTATTCTAGAACTTCATTGTGTGGATATCATGTTTATGGTGCTGCGATACTCAGGATTGTTATTCTAGAACTTCATTGTGTGGATATCATGTCTATGGTGCTGCGATACTCAGGATTGTTATTCTAGAACTTCATTGTGTGGATATCATGTCCATGGTGCTGTGATACTCACGATTGTTATTCTAGAACTTCATTGTGTGGATATCATGTCCATGGTGCTGCGATACTCATGATTGTTATTCTAGAACTTTATTGTGTGGATATCATGTCCATGGTGCTGCGATACTCATGATTGTTATTCTAGAACTTCATTGTGTGGATATCATGTCTATGGTGCTGCGATACTCAGGATTGTTATTCTAGAACTTCATTGTGTGGATATCATGTCTATGGTGCTGCGATACTCAGGATTTCAGCCTTTTCTAAGTTCCTCTTTTGACCCGGGTGTTTGTCAAAACCAAGTGATGGTTCTGGTGGTACCTGAGTCCGGGATGAGCAGTTGGTTGATGTAATGGATGACCCCGTTGGTTCCCAGCTGGTCCTTCTTGGTGATGATGGCCTTCCCGTTCAGAGTTATATCCTTTCCGTCACATCCCACTTCCAGAACCGTGCCCTGCAGCGTCTCCATGGGCGTCCCCGACACGATGGACTCCGCACAGCGCATGTTCTTCAGGATGTGGTAGTTGAGCAGGTCTAAAAGGTTGGAACCAGAACCACAACCATGAGAGAACCGTTCCAACGAGGCCATGTTTCCTGCTGCTTACCTCGAAGAGACACGGGGTCCCCCAAGATCCTGTTTAAGGTTTCTGGAGGAATTTTCTCGAAGGCCTCGTTGGTAGGAGCAAAGATGGTGTACTGACCCTCGCTCTCCAAAATACTGGTGAGACCGGCGGCCGCAATGGCCGTCTTGAAGCCGCACAGGAAGTCAGCAAAGAGCAGTTTCTATCACTGAAACCTTTGAGTGGTGGACTTACACGCAGGGTCTCCAGGTCGTCGTCCACGTCGATGAGAACGTGCACGTTGTTGGTAATGGCTGTGATCACACGGTCCACCACGTGCACGATCCCGTTGGTGGCGTGCTGGTCGGCTTTGATCAGCCGGGCGCAGTTCACCGTCACAATCTGAACATGGACAGTTCTTTGCTTGTCAACAATGTTCTACCTAGGGGGAGCGACCTACCAACGTGCACATCCAGTGACACTAACTAGGGAGAGCGACCTACCAACGTGCACATCCAGTGACACTAACTAGGGAGAGCGACCTACCAACGTGCACATCCAGTGACACTAACTCGGGAGAGCGACCTACCAACGTACACATCCAGTGACACTAACTCGGGGGAGCGACCTACCAACGTGCACATCCAGTGACACTAACTAGGGAGAGCGACCTACCAATGTGCGCATCCAGTGACACTAACTCGGGAGAGCGACCTACCAACGTACACATCCAGTGACACTAACTAGGGAGAGCGACCTACCAACGTGCACATCCAGTGACACTAACTCGGGAGAGCGACCTACGAACGTGCACATCCAGTGACACTAACTCGGGAGAGCGACCTACCAACGTGCACATCCAGTGACACTAACTCGGGAGAGCGACCTACCAACGTGCACATCCAGTGACACTAACTAGGGAGAGCGACCTACCAACGTGCACATCCAGTGACACTAACTCGGGAGAGCGACCTACCAACGTACACATCCAGTGACACTAACTCGGGAGAGCGACCTACCAACGTGCACATCCAGTGACACTAACTCGGGGGAGCGACCTACCAACGTGCACATCCAGTGACACTAACTCGGGAGAGCGACCTACCAACGTACACATCCAGTGACACTAACTAGGGAGAGCGACCTACCAACATGCACCTCCAGTGACACTAACTAGGGAGAGCGACCTACCAACATGCACCTCCAGTGACACTAACTCGGGAGAGCGACCTACCAACGTGCACATCCAGTGACACTAACTAGGGAGAGCGACCTACCAACGTGCACATCCAGTGACACTAACTCGGGAGAGCGACCTACCAACGTACACATCCAGTGACACTAACTAGGGAGAGCGACCTACCAACGTGCACATCCAGTGACACTAACTAGGGAGAGCGACCTACCAACGTGCACATCCAGTGACACTCACTAGGGAGAGCGACCTACCAACGTGCACATCCAGTGACACTAACTCGGGGGAGCGACCTACCAACGTGCACATCCAGTGACACTAACTCGGGAGAGCGACCTACCAACGTGCACATCCAGTGACACTAACTAGGGAGAGCGACCTACCAACGTGCACATCCAGTGACACTAACTCGGGGAGCGACCTACCAACGTGCACATCCAGTGACACTAACTAGGGAGAGCGACCTACCAACGTGCACATCCAGTGACACTAACTAGGGAGAGAGACCTACCAACGTGCGCATCCAGTGACACTAACTCGGGAGAGCGACCTACCAACGTACACATCCAGTGACACTAACTCGGGGGAGCGACCTACCAACGTGCACATCCAGTGACACTAACTAGGGAGAGCGACCTACCAACGTGCGCATCCAGTGACACTAACTCGGGAGAGCGACCTACCAACGTACACATCCAGTGACACTAACTAGGGAGAGCGACCTACCAACGTGCACATCCAGTGACACTAACTAGGGAGAGCGACCTACCAACGTGCACATCCAGTGACACTAACTAGGGAGAGCGACCTACCAACATGCACCTCCAGTGACACTAACTCGGGAGAGCGACCTACCAACGTGCACATCCAGTGACACTAACTAGGGAGAGCGACCTACCAACGTGCACATCCAGTGACACTAACTCGGGGGAGCGACCTACCAACGTGCACATCCAGTGACACTAACTCGGGAGAGCGACCTACGAACGTGCACATCCAGTGACACTAACTAGGGAGAGCGACCTACCAACGTGCACATCCAGTGACACTAACTAGGGAGAGCGACCTACCAACATGCACCTCCAGTGACACTAACTCGGGAGAGCGACCTACCAACGTGCACATCCAGTGACACTAACTAGGGAGAGCGACCTACCAACGTGCACATCCAGTGACACTAACTCGGGGGAGCGACCTACCAACGTGCACATCCAGTGACACTAACTCGGGAGAGCGACCTACCAACGTGCACATCCAGTGACACTAACTAGGGAGAGCGACCTACCAACGTGCACATCCAGTGACACTAACTCGGGGAGAGCGACCTACCAACGTGCACATCCAGTGACACTAACTAGGGAGAGCGACCTACCAACGTGCACATCCAGTGACACTAACTAGGGAGAGCGACCTACCAACGTGCACATCCAGTGACACTAACTAGGGAGAGCGACCTACCAACGTGCACATCCAGTGACACTAACTAGGGAGAGCGACCTACCAACGTGCACATCCAGTGACACTAACTCGGGAGAGCGACCTACGAACGTGCACATCCAGTGACACTAACTCGGGAGAGCGACCTACCAACGTGCACATCCAGTGACACTAACTCGGGAGAGCGACCTACCAACGTGCACATCCAGTGACACTAACTAGGGAGAGCGACCTACCAACGTGCACATCCAGTGACACTAACTCGGGAGAGCGACCTACCAACGTACACATCCAGTGACACTAACTCGGGAGAGCGACCTACCAACATGCACATCCAGTGACACTAACTCGGGGGAGCGACCTACCAACGTGCACATCCAGTGACACTAACTCGGGAGAGCGACCTACCAACGTGCACATCCAGTGACACTAACTAGGGAGAGCGACCTACCAACATGCACCTCCAGTGACACTAACTGGGGAGAGCGACCTACCAACATGCACCTCCAGTGACACTAACTCGGGAGAGCGACCTACCAACGTGCACATCCAGTGACACTAACTAGGGAGAGCGACCTACCAACGTGCACATCCAGTGACACTAACTCGGGGGAGCGACCTACCAACGTGCACATCCAGTGACACTAACTCGGGAGAGCGACCTACCAACGTGCACATCCAGTGACACTAACTAGGGAGAGCGACCTACCAACGTGCACATCCAGTGACACTAACTCGGGGGAGCGACCTACCAACGTGCACATCCAGTGACACTAACTAGGGAGAGCGACCTACCAACGTGCACATCCAGTGACACTAACTAGGGAGAGAGACCTACCAACGTGCGCATCCAGTGACACTAACTCGGGAGAGCGACCTACCAACGTACACATCCAGTGACACTAACTCGGGAGAGCGACCTACCAACGTGCACATCCAGTGACACTAACTAGGGAGAGCGACCTACCAACGTGCACATCCAGTGACACTAACTCGGGAGAGCGACCTACCAACGTACACATCCAGTGACACTAACTAGGAGAGCGACCTACCAACGTGCACATCCAGTGACACTAACTAGGGAGAGCGACCTACCAACGTGCACATCCAGTGACACTAACTCGGGAGAGAGACCTACCAACGTACACATCCAGTGACACTAACTCGGGAGAGCGACCTACGAACGTGCACATCCAGTGACACTAACTAGGGAGAGCGACCTACCAATGTGCGCATCCAGTGACACTAACTCGGGAGAGCGACCTACCACGTACACATCCAGT